>NW_023996760.1:0-21429 GCF_015586225.1 Lucilia sericata
AAGACTGTAGTCTAGACTATAGACAAGACTGTAGTCTGGACTATAGTCTAGACTATAGACAAGACTGTAGTCTGGACTATAGTCTAGACTATAGACAAGACTATAGTCTAGTCCAGACAAGACTACAGTCTGGACTATAGACAAGACTATACTCTGGACTATAGACAAGACTACAGTTTGGACTATAGACAAGACTACAGTTTGGACTATAAGCAAGACTACAGTCTAGACTATAGACAAGACTGTAGTCTGGACTATAGTCTAAACCATAGTCTGGACTATAGACAAGACTATAGTCTGGACTATAGACAAGACTATAGTCTGGAATATAGACAAGACTATAGTCTGGACTATAGACAAGGCTATAGTCTGGACTATAGACAAGGCTAAAGTCTGAACTCTAGATAAGACCCTAGTCTGGGCTCTAGATAAGACTCTAGTCTGGACTATAGACAAGACTATAGTCTGGACTATAGACTAGGCTATAGTCTGGACTGTAGACAAGACTATAGCCTGGACTATAGACATGACTATTGTCTGGGCTATAGACAATACTATAGTCTGGACTATATACAATGGTATAGTCTGGAGTATAGACAAGACTATAGTCTGGGCTAAAGACAGTACTATAGTCTGGGCTATAGACAAGACTATAGTCTGGAATATAGTCTGGATTATAGTCTGGACTACATACAGCAGACAGGACATAGTCTGGACTATAGACAAGACTATAGTCTGAACTGTAGACAAGACTATAATCTGGACTATATACAGGACTATAGTCTGCACTATAGACAGGACTATAGTCTGGACTATAGACAGGACTATAGTCAATACTGTAGATAAGACTGTAGTCGAAAGAAATGTTGCAAAACATGTTGCTAGGAACTATAATTTATTATTGAATAAGAAGTTAAGAAATTAAAATTATTAAAATTGTATTGTAAAGAAATGTTGCCAAACATGTTGAAGCAACAAAATGTTAATGATAAAGTGATACTTCGAAATAGAAGATTTATGTAGAAGGTCTTAAACTTCTAGATAAAGGACAATTTAGGTCTAGGTCAACTTTTGAATAACTAGATTTCTAATGAAGTAAACGTAACTTTGCAAAAAAAACGTTTAGAAACATTGCTAGTTAATTGTTAGGGTTGGTGACGAATGAGTAATAAAAATATGTGCATAAACCCAGGAGGCGTATGAGTTATATTTAATTTTTTTTATTTAATTGCAACACAGCTTGATGTTAAGCTTTTATCATAAAACTAAAACTGCAAAAGTTTTATAATATGTTTTTAGGAAAGTGTAAAAACATGTCACTTCCTGTTTTAACATGTTTTTATTATGAATATTTTGCATAAATATACAACAGCCTACATTTTCATAAAGAATTTTCACATGAATATTTAGTGTTTTTAATGCAGATTGTTGTTTTTTTATTATTATTTTCTTAAATTTATTTCTGGCCCAGGCCAAAAATATTTTCTAAATTTGTAAGACTATGTTGCTGTTCTTTTACTCTAGCTTTATTTATTCTATTTTGTTTTTGTTGTTGTTGTGTGTGGCATGCAACACATTGTGAATATAAGTTGAAAGCAACTTATTATTGTGGCGTTAACATATTGTGTCGTAAATGCGTGGCGGCGGCGACAAACAAATTTTATGTTGCTTTTCTAAACTTAAACAAAATAAAATAAAAAAAATTAAATTGCTACAAAATTTTAAAATTTCTTTTTGCTCTAATGTTTTCAAATGCTATTTATTTTAGCAGTTGCTTTCATAGATTTTCTGATAATTTTATAAAATTTTTCTATCGAGTAATTTTACATTTCTCTTTCGTAATTTCGCAAAAAAAAATTCTCTAAAAAATCTCTAGTTAATTAGTTGAAAATTGAATTGAAGTTCAATGCACAACATTATCATTTTATCATTAAATGCTTTAACTGTAAAACACAAGGGTAATTTAATTTTAGACGCCCCTTTTATTTTTGCTAAGTTTTTGTAATTTTACCACATATTTGTTTTTGTTGCTTCTGTTTACTATTGTCTAGTATTCTATTTTGTTCGCAGCAAATTTTTTTTTTTACGAATTTACTGATAAAAACAAAATTTTTGTAGCTTTTACTTATTTTGCGCTTCTGTTGTTAAGGTGACATTTTAAGAAAGAAAATTGAAATAACAAATTTGTTTGAACAATAGAAATTCCTTATTGATTGTATAGAATTTATTAGATTTTTTTTTCAAAAGGTAAAAATAAGTGAAAGTTTTTTGATTTGAGAGAAAAGGGAGATTTTTTGTTATGTTTGAATTGCTTCTAACGAAATATATAACTTTTTTGTTCATATTTTTTTAAAAAGGAAGTTTTTAAAGTAAAACTTCTAAAAATCTGATGATTTTTATAGAAAACTTAGTATTTATTGTTAAATAACTTGATTTTTCACAAAATATTTAATAATATTTTAAGAGCTTAACTTCTTGTTGTTACAAATTAAGCAAATGTTCAGTTATAGATCCTCACCTAGAACTGAGCTAGAACCGAACTAGAACTGAACTAGAACTGAACTAGAACTGAACTAGAACTGAACTAGAACTGAACTAGAACTGAACTAGAACTGAACTAGAACTGAACTAGAACTGAACTAGAACTGAACTAGAACTGAACTAGAACTGAACTAGAACTGAACTAGAACTGAACTAGAACTGAACTAGAACTGAACTAGAACTGAACTAGAACTGAACTAGAACTGACTAGAACTGAACTAGAACTGAACTAGAACTGAACTAGAACTGAACTAGAACTGAACTAGAACTGAACTAGAACTGAACTAGAACTGAACTAGAACTGAACTAGAACTGAACTAGAACTGAACTAGAACTGAACTAGAACTGAACTAGAACTTAACTAGAACTGAACCAGAACTGAACTAGAACTGAACTAGAACTGAACTAGAACTGAACTAGAACTGAACTAGAACTGAACTAGAACTGAACTAGAACTGAACTAGAAGAACTGAACTAGAACTGAACTAGAACTGAACTAGAACTGAAACTAGAACTGAACTAGAACTGAACTAGAACTGAACTAGAACTGAACTAGAACTGAACTAGAACTGAACTAGAACTGAACTACTAGAACTGAACTAGAACTGAACTAGAACTGAACTAGAACTGAACTAGAACTGAACTAGAACTGAACTAGAACTGAACTAGAACTGAACTAGAACTGAACTAGAAACTGAACTAGAACTGAACTAGAACTGAACTAGAACTGAACTAGAACTGAACTAGAACTGAACTAGAACTGAACTAGAACTGAACTAGAACTGAACTAGAACTGAACTAGAACTGAACTAGAACTGAACTAGAACTGAACTAGAACTGAACTAGAACTGAACTAGAACTGACTAGAACTGAACTAGAACTGAACTAGAACTGAACTAGAACTGAACTAGAACTGAACTAGAACTGAACTAGAACTGAACTAGAACTGAACTAGAACTGAACTAGAACTGAACTAGAACTGAACTAGAACTGAACTAGAACTGAACTAGAACTGAACTAGAACTGAACTAGAACTGAACTAGAACTGAACTAGAACTGAACTAGAACTGAACTAGAACTGAACTAGAACTGAACTAGAACTGAACTAGAACTGAACTAGAACTGAACTAGAACTGAACTAGAACTGAACTAGAACTGAACTAGAACTGAACTAGAACTGAACTAGAACTGAACTAGAACTGAACTAGAACTGAACTAGAAGTGAACTAGAAAAATACAGACCAACTTCGTTAGAGTTAGATTATAAACTTGTTTAAAGGAAATTGCGAAAGCTGTAGTTAAAGCTTTAGTTAAAGCTTTATTGCTATTAAAGCTTTTAACTATATATCATTAGGGAGTTACAAGTGATCTCTCTGGCTCGATTTTTTTGTTGTTTGTGTATTTATTAGATTCCCAGCGGTTCGAAACAGAGTCAAAGCTTTTACAGTTTTTTTTGAAACAGATATCGGTGTGAAAAAATGGATTTTTAAATGATTTAATTTGTAAGCGATATCTTTACCTATATCAGGTTTAATCTTCGGTTCCATTTGTATATTGATTGAAATTTCTGCAGAAGTCCATTTTAAATCTATTTCAGTTTGTTTAGAATAAATGGTTATGGTAGGAAGCCGAGCGTTTTGTTTTATTTGCTTTATCGTGTGATCGTATTGTTTGAGTTTATAGTATGTATAAGAACTTACTATATGTATAGATATACATTTTTTTCACGGGCGTGGGTGTTTTATTTTAATTAAAATTTTTTTATTATTTTTTTTTTATGTTATTGTGAAAGAAGCTTTATTTTTTGGAATATTCTAGAAGTTCTTATTCATAGATATATTTCAAATGTTTTGAATCAGATTTCTTTATAATTCTAAAGGAGATTTTTTCCCTTGTTAGATTAAGTTCCTAAAATTGTTGGCGGTTTGCTCTGGATTTTACATATCATGTTTGTGGTATGACTAAAGAGCCATCAATAGGTAAAACTTTTTGAAAAGGACAAATTTGTAGGATTCTGAATTATAGCGAACTATTTAAATGGCTTGAAATAGAAAACTATTTATAGCATTTAATAAGGAGTTTATCCTTAAAAAAGGATTTATAAAATATTTTAAAAAATTGCTTTAATATTGTAGCAGAGTAAATGATACTCTAAAAATAATAGCTGTGTTCAGGTTAAAATCCTGTTTCCCTTTAGTCCTAACTTTTTCAAGGCAAATTTTCTTTAGTTTTTTTTTTTTTGGAATAATTTAAAAAAATCCTTAGATTTTTATAAAACTTACCCTTTGACGCAATTCACGTTCAACTTCAAGATCATCTTGGAGTAAACGGATTTTATCCTGGAAAAACAAATATAATTACTGGAGTTATAAAAACCAAAAACACAAAATAAAAATTTTGTTTTTATTTAAAAAAAATCACATATTTAAAAAAATTTTTAAGACACTTGTATAGAAAATTTTTTTTTAAATTTTTCATTAAAAAAAGTTTCGAAATGATTACATAATAATTCCATTTAGAAAAAAATTATATATTTTTCATCATCATTTATGAATATTTTTGGTTCATTATATGTATAACACACACACACTTTTTTGTCTATATAAATATTTAAACAAATGTCTTGGTATGAGTTTTTGGCTGTCTGTAGTAGAGCTAGTGTGTGTGTGTGTGTTTGTTTGTTTGTCTGTGTGCATATATTTAATTTCAAAACTTTTGCACTCATTTCATAATATTTTTTCTGGCTTGCTGGTTTGGTTGGTTGATTTTCTTAAATTTTGTTCGAATTTATTCGTTGGCATTTTCATTTTATTGTTAGTTTTTCATTTTATTTTTCTTAGTTTTTGCTTTAGGTTTAAATTTAATTATTTTTCTTGCTGTTTTTTTTTTTTTTTATTTTTACCAAAAGGTGCGTTTTATTTTTGAATTTTCATTTTCTTTTGCAAAAATTTTCAATTTAGTTTTTCTTTGCTCTAGCACTTGTTTTAAAACACTTTTTTTTTGTGGCGATTTTACTTTATTTTATTACTTTGCTTTTACTGTATTTTCGCTCTAGGAAGTAGTTTTTTGTTTTTTAGTTTTCTTTTTTTTTTTTTTAATAAGGGCCCGTTTTGTTATCGGTTTAAGGTCTTACCTCAAGACGGGAAAGGGCGCTCAAATCGGCAGTGTATTCGATGTTGATATCAGCGGCACCTGGTCCAGTGGAGGTGGCTCTATAAGAGTATTTAGATGAACGTACAGCTTGTGATGAAGACATTTTATTTTATTTTCTTTATATTATTTATTTATTTAATTATATTAATTTAATATTTTTTTTTGTTAAAATTTTTGTGAAAAATAGTTCACTTCGTTTAAAATTTGAAAAAAAATTATTCCAAAATAATTTTTTTTTTTTATAATTTAATTGCTTCCTTTTCACACGCAACAGAAAAAGTCAAAAAAAGTAGTTGTCACCGAGTCACCGAATAATTCGTAATAAACGTCGGAGTAAGGCTGGTGATCTACTGAACAAGAGATCCCGGTGTCGTTCGAATAAAGAGTATTTCGTTGTATTGTCGTTATGACCAATGTTTTCGTCTATTTCTACCCAAAATTTTTTTGTTTTATTTTTCTTTTCGCTTTTTTTTTGTGCTTTTTGCTTTTGGTTTTGGTTTTTCCTCACACACAAATTTTCTTTAATTTTTCTTTAAATTTACGAAATACACACTCTTTTTTGAGGAGTATCTCTATGTGTATTAGTATTTGAGTGTGTTTTTGTTGTTGTTTCAATTTTCTTCTAATTCTAATGGATATTTTCACGCTTTTTCCTTCTCACACTTGGCGCATTTTTTGTTATATTCTTTAGTTATTTGTGTTAATTGCCGTTTCATTTAAAAGCAAAAAACAATAAAAAAAACTTTCAAAATTCTTTTGATTTCATTATTTTTTTCAATTTCTTTTGGATTTTGAGTTTGAGCAGCTTTTTCAAAAAAAAAAAAAAAAAAAACTTTTTCTTTGAGTGTTTTTACCTGTAATTAAGCGTGTAGCCAAAAAAACAACTTTTTCTTTAGATATTTTTTTTTTGGACTACGTGCTTGTAGAATTTAAACATTTTTTTTGTGAAAAATCTTTCAAATTCTTATTTTCCTTTGAACTTTTGGAAATAGATTGTTTTTGCTTCTTTTTGCTCTAGAAATATTTATGTTTACTTAAAACTGTTTCTTTAATTTTTTTATTTGTTTTTAATAATTCTAATAGAAAATTTTCGTTTTTGAATAGGAATGTCTTGTTGTTTTTGATTGATGATTTTTAAAGTTGTTTGATAAACAAATGTTTATGCACTTTTGTTTACAATAAGTGTTTGAGTTGCACTTAAGAAAAAATTTTTCAATTTATTAAAAATAATGTAAAAATAGTTTAAACAATTTTCAACAAATTCAGACAGACAGACAGGCAGATAGATAGACAGACAGAAAGACAGACAGACAGACATGCAGATAGACAGACATACATATAGATAGACAGGCAGATAGACAGACAGACAGACAGACAGACAGACAGACAGACAGACAGATAGACAGACATACAGATAGACAGACATACAGATATATAGACAGACAGATGGACAGACATACATATATATAGACAGACAGATAGACAGAAAACCAACCTATGGAACAATAACATGTCCGTGATTGACATGCTATTAAACCAGCCAGATGCACGAATGAACGATATGTCTATATTAGATAGAGCCGCAAGTTCATGTAATATTGGACTGCCAAGAAACTCAGACCAGATATTTGCCAAGGCAGGGCAGAGACAGAGAAAGTGTTCTACGGTTTCCTCTTCATCATCACTTTGACAACGCCTGCAATAGTCATTGTATGGAAGATTTAGTCTTCTTGCATGCGCACCTATAGTATAGTGTCCTGTTAGGATGGCTACCAGTATACGTGGTCTCAACCTGGAAAGCCCCATCAAACAAATAGACCTTCGATCATCATAGAGAGGCCAGATAATTCTTGATGTTGCGCAGTGGGTCAGTGATAAGGGCTGTTGGAGAAGGGCTTTACAGTATGACAGTGGGACGCTACAATAGTTGTTTAGCCTAAAACACACTCGATATTCTCGGGGATGTAAGTCGTATTCCCCAGGATAGAAGCATGATCATGTCGGTTTGGCTTCCATATCCCGGCAGCATTAAGTCTAACTGCCAAGTTTAAGGCCAATTGCCTGGCCATCAGATCAGCGGGCTATCTTTTCATCGGTTCCAATAAAAATATACTTTACCTAGTCCAACTACTATCGATGGCGAAAGCTTCGCTTTAGATTAGAGTATACAAAATTGGCTTAATTCGTTCTTGAGATAAGCAGTTCTTTTGGCACAGAGTCCATGGTTTGCTAGAAGGATGGGTAAATTTCATAGCATTGACTGAATTTATGTTTTGTATACATATTTAGTACTAATAAGCATTTTAATGAATGGAAATGACAAAACTAATATTGGTAGAAACACAACCACTGTCGAAGGCCGGCCAATCACATTACTGAGATGTTCGTGTTGTTTCGGAAACAGCTCTTAGAGGCATATTTGGTTAGCGAAGGTACAAGACCAAGGAGGGTTTCCTCAAAATGTCACCAAGTTATATCAGTCCCAGTCGAGGATTGTAAAGATCATGAGCGGAATGACAGTCAATTACTAAGTGTTAAGCTGACAATTTCTCGCAACCAGTGAGCAACATTATCACTCAGAGAAAGCAACACTACCGAAAGTCTTATCAAAAGTATGAGCGATAGTTGAAATAATGGACCGATTTCAACCAATTTCGTCTTGGATCAAGAGACGAAATTGCGACCTGTAGCGAGATCACAAGGTTTACATGGACATACAGATGAACGGAGGGACAGAAGGACATAGTTTAATAGTTTCAGAAATTGATTCTGACTGGTATAGTTGACTGGTATAGCTGCGTGCATTTGTGCTGTAGGTATGATAGCCAAATAATTTAACAAGTAAAAAGTTAGAGTCGGGCGAGGCGGACCTATAATATCCAATACCAGTTATAACAAGTAAGAAGTATAATACCCTACGCCAGTTATAAAAATAAAATGTGATTTAGTCTTCTTAATAAAGCATTTAAGTTGAATTGTACTTTGTCTCAGTTATACTTTAGCCAGTTTTTGTTGAATAAAATTGTATACATTTAAGTTATATTTCGACTGGGGTCTTTGTATAGGGGCTAGGGTCAAATGAGGTCCTATCATCAAAAAATTCATCAGAGTCATGAAGGTTAGTATAGAACTTGGTTTTGCAGCTTTTTATCGAGATACGAGTATATTGAACATAATTATGAACTTAAAAGCCCTATTCGGGGGGTTAAGTTGTATGGGGGCTAGGTCAAATATTGGACCGATGTTAACCATTTTCAATAGGATATGTCTCTAGTACAATAGAAGATCATTGGCAAAATTCCATTGAATTACATATGTATGTATGTATGTTCAATATTGCGACCTGTACTTTAATTACAAGCCCTTTTCGGGGGGCCAGGTGAAATATTGGACTGATCACAACCAATATGCTTTGTCAATGAGACAATAGAAGATCATGTACCAAATTTCATTGAATTATCTTCAAAAATGCTACCTGTAGTTTGATTATAAGGTTTACATGGACGGACGGACATACGGATAGACAGACATACGGATAGACAGACAGACAGACAGACAGACAGACAGACAGACAGACAGACAGACAGACAGACAGACAGACAGACAGACAGACATACAGACAGACAGACAGACAGGCAGGCAGACAGACGGATATACGGACGGACAGGTGGACGAACAGGCGGACGGATGTAAATCGTCTCAGAAAATGATTTCAAGCCGATTGGTTTACTTTAAAAATGCGAACTATAGTGGATGTATACATTTATAGGAAAGAGTTACTAAATACTAAAAGGTACTAAGTAGAGAAAAGTTATGGGACATCATCTCTATATAACCAATTTTCTATATAGAGTAGTTTTAGTATAAAAATGTCTATATAGAAAAGTTTTCGGATATAACACAACTAATACAATAGAGCATTTTACTACAACCTCCTCCCGTAAAATATACTTTATAGCCGATACAATGTGATTTATTTTCGCTCGGTACTTTGACATCGGAATTTTTATTGAAATTTGGCGGAAAAAGAATTATATATCTCATATATATTTAATCAATATGAAAGATAAAATGAAGTCATGCAAAAATTCAATTTCATTGAATCACATAAAATATTTTTTTTTTCACACAAATATTTCATTGAAGACAATAAATACCCTCAACCAAACAAAATACGTCCAAATAACATATTGACCATATTTTTTTTATTTGCCATTTCTTTGTTGTTGGTCTACAGTTTCAGACATTTGTCTAGAAATAAGCAAAAAATAAAATAGAAAAATAAAATTATTTCTTATTGTATTTTTCAGTTCAGTTTTCCAACATAATTATTTATGGGTCTACAATGAAAAATTATAATTTTCTATGTAGTTTTTTTTTTTTTTGTTTCGAAAATTATTTTTCTAAATGGATCGTTTGCTGATCCATACAAGTGTATCGGTACGTTTGTTTGTTGGTTTGAAGACGTGTGTTTTATTTTAACTTCAAAACACATTTTGCCATTTTTCAAAATCCTTGACAATGTGAAAAAAATAAAATACAAATATAAAATATAAAAAAGTATAAAATTAGAAAAAAAAACATATTACAACATCTTCTAAACATTTCACGTTGAAACAATGTTTTAAATAACCAACGTATTTTTTCTAAATTTTTATTGTTGTACACATTTTATAAATAAAAAATAAATTTTCTACAAAATTAACAATAATGTTTAGTGAAAATTATCGTAAATATTTTAGCAAGAAGTCAAATTAAATAAATTTTAAATAAATGATCAAATAACCCAGTGATAAACAAATGATTTTAGAAGAAAAATTTTAGAAAAAACTATCTTTACTCTATCGAAAAGTTTGCTGTTTAAGCTTTTATCTTTTTTTTTTCTAGAAAAGCTTTTGGTTCAAACTTTTCTTTGTAGAACAGTTTGTACTTTTCTGTATAGAAAAGTTTGTACTTTTTTTATATAAAAGTTTGTACTTTTCTGTATAGAAAAGTTTGTACTTTTCTGTATAGAAAAGTTTGTACTTTTCTGTATAGAAAAGTTTGTACTTTTCTGTATAGAAAAGTTTGTACTTTTCTGTATAGAAAAGTTTGTACTTTTCTGTATAGAAAAGTTTGTACTTTTCTGTATAGAAAAGTTTGTACTTTTCTGTATAGAAAAGTTTGTACTTTTCTGTATAGAAAAGTTTGTACTTTTCTGTGTAGAAAAGTTTGTACTTTTCTGTATAGAAAAGTTTGTACTTTTCTGTATAGAAAAGTTTGTACTTTTCTGTATAGAAAAGTTTGTACTTGTTTGTTTGTGCTTTTCTCTGTAGAAAAGTTTGTGTTTTTCTCTATAGAAAAGTTTGTGTTTTTCTCTATAGAAAAGTTTGCGTTTTTCTCTAAAGAAATGTTTGAGCTTTTCTCTATAGAAAAGTTTGTACTTTTCTCTATGGAAAAGTTTGTACTTTTCTCTACAGAAAAGTTTGTACTTTTCTCTATAGAAAAGTTTGAGTTTCTTTCAATAGAAAAGTTTGTACTTTTCTCCATGGAAAAGTTTGTACTTTTCTCTATGGAAAAGTTTGTACATTTCTCTAAAGAAAAGTTTGTACTTTTCTCTACAGAAAAGTTTGTACTTTTCTCTATAGAAAAGTTTGAGTTTCTTTCAATAGAAAAGTTTGAGCTTGTCTCTATAGTAAGTTTGTATTTTTAGTTAGTAAGTTAATTAGTTAGTTAGTTAGTTAGTTAGTTAGTAGTTAGTTAGTTAGTTAGTTAGTGGTTAGTTAGTTAGTTAGTTAGTTAGTTAGTTAGTAGTTAGTTAGTTAGTTAGTTAGTTAGTTAGTTAGTTAGTTAGTTAGTTAGTTAGTTAGTTAGTTAGTTAGTTAGTTAGTTAGTTAGTTAGTTAGTTAGTTAGTTAGTTAGTTAGTAGTTAGTTAGTTAGTTAGTTAGTTAGTTAGTTAGTTAGTTAGTTAGTTAGTTAGTTAGTTAGTTAGTTAGTTAGTTAGTAGTTAGTTAGTTAGTTAGTTAGTTAGTAGTTAGTTAGTTAGTTAGTTAGTTAGTTAGTTAGTTAGTTAGTTAGTTAGTTAGTTAGTTAGTTAGTTAGTTAGTTAGTTAGTTAGTTAGTTAGTTAGTTAGTTAGTTAGTTAGTTAGTTAGTTAGTAGTAGTTAGTTAGTTAGTTAGTTAGTTAGTTAGTTAGTTAGTTAGTAGTTAGTTAGTTAGTTAGTTAGTTAGTTAGTTAGTTAGTTAGTTAGTTAGTTAGTTAGTTAGTTAGTTAGTAGTTAGTTAGTTAGTTAGTTAGTTAGTTAGTTAGTTAGTTAGTTAGTTAGTTAGTTAGTTAGTTAGTTAGTGTAGTTAGTTAGTAGTTAGTTAGTTAGTTAGTTAGTTAGTTAGTTAGTTAGTTAGTTAGTTAGTTAGTTAGTTAGTAGTTAGTTAGTTAGTTAGTTAGTTAGTTAGTTAGTTAGTAGTTAGTTAGTTAGTTAGTTAGTTAGTTAGTTAGTTAGTTAGTTAGTTAGTTAGTTAGTTAGTTAGTTAGTTAGTTAGTTAGTTAGTTAGTTAGTTAGTTAGTTAGTTAGTTAGTTAGTTAGTTAGTTAGTTAGTTAGTTAGTTAGTTAGTTAGTAGTTAGTTAGTTAGTTAGTTAGTTAGTTAGTTAGTTAGTTAGTTAGTTAGTTAGTTAGTTAGTTAGTTAGTTAGTTAGTTAGTTAGTTAGTTAGTTAGTTAGTTAGTTAGTTAGTTAGTTAGTTAGTTAGTTAGTTAGTTAGTTAGTTAGTTAGTTAGTTAGTTAGTTAGTTAGTTAGTAGTTAGTTAGTAGTTAGTTAGTTAGTTAGTTAGTAGTTAGTTAGTTAGTTAGTTAGTTAGTTAGTTAGTTAGTTAGTTAGTTAGTTAGTTAGTTAGTAGTTAGTTAGTTAGTTAGTTAGTTAGTTAGTAGTTAGTTAGTTAGTTAGTAGTTAGTTAGTTAGTTAGTTAGTTAGTTAGTTAGTTAGTTAGTTAGTTAGTTAGTTAGTTAGTTAGTTAGTTAGTTAGTTAGTTAGTTAGTTAGTTAGTTAGTTAGTTAGTTAGTTAGTTAGTTAGTTAGTTAGTAGTTAGTTAGTTAGTTAGTTAGTTAGTTAGTTAGTAGTTAGTTAGTTAGTTAGTTAGTTAGTTAGTTAGTTAGTTAGTTAGTTAGTTAGTTAGTTAGTTAGTTAGTTAGTTAGTTAGTTACTTCAAATTCAAAGAAATACGTCAGAGCTGTTGCACATTTCGGTGACTCTGTTAGAACCCAGCGATCTCCGATCTGGCTCTCTAAAACACTGACAAACATCCTAATCAAAAAACTTCGGCACACTTAGAGAAAAGAGATTCCCAGTTCCAAGCTATAATTTTTATATAGCAGAGAAAACTAAAGTCTTTCTGCTATACAGGTATACCGAAACTCTATTTCATTTAGAAAAGGTTGTTGGGTTTCACTTTAATATAATGTAAAATATTTGCTAAAAGTCTAATAACAACAATTATTCCGTATCATTAAGAATTGTGTGTTGTTTTCATATAAACAACGATTTCACATAGAAGGTCAATGGGTCGGAGAACTTTTGTTTTTAGAAAAAGTAGCAAATATACATCTGCTTTGAAATTTTCTATGTAGAAATTAATTGGTTTATATGGGTCGCTAAATTTTAGTCATTTTTTGGATAAAAATCTTTTAATCTTGTTGAAAATTGTTATTTTTCTTGCTGGGTTTCTGTTAAAATATCAGAATTTATTATATATTTTTGTAATTTCAAAAATATTTTAAAAATAATTGCAAATTAACACAAAATTTTAATTAGAAACAGCTTAATTATTTTCTTCTTTTTGTCCACCAACACAGCAAAAGTAGAAAGCTTTTTTTTTTCGAGAAAAAAAAACTCAAAATTATTTTGAGTTTTACCTGAGATGCCACAACAAAATATGCTCAATTCAAAATGTTTTTAAATTTGTTGCTTTCTATTTTATTATTTTTTTTTTGCTTTTTCCAAGACAACCCACACATAAAATTCCCTTGTTTCGCAACTAATTAGTGTGTACAACTTAATTTTAGAGAGAACTCAAAATGTCCCCTTCATGTAATGTTTTTTTGTTTGATAAATATTTTGATTTGATTTTTTGTTGTTTCGTTACAAATATTATTACTCTATTGATGATCATAACAGCATTACGATTTTCCTTTAGAAATGTTTCAGAAACTTTATACGCATTACCTTTTGCATTACCAGGGGTTAAAGATTTAACACTTTGTGGTTTATTGTGGCAGTAATCTAGCATAACTCTAGCTAGATCTATAAGTTTTAAAAATTTGTTTAGAAATATTATTCCCTCAACTATGTAACTCTACAAATTGTAGCTCCCTCATACTGTCGTTTTAGACCCAATGACTTTTTCTTTAATTTTCTCTACACACATTTGGAATCTGGTCAAAAAAGTGTGTGCATGTGTATATATGTAGTATGTATCTCTATAAAGGTGTGTGTTTATATATATAGTTTGTATGATCGAGTGTGTATAGTATTTGATTATGAGTAAATATTTTTAGATCTGTGCATGGTTGATTTCTTGAATGTTCATAATTATTTCATATATTTCATATATTCCACACCTGAGATTTTTCTCATATCTAAAGGTATCTGCTTCTACAGAAAGATGGACCGCATACATAACGTTTTCGTATCTAGCAAATTAAAAAATAATAAAAACTCACAAAACTTTAGATAGAAAAATGAAAAAAAAAATCTAACAAAAATATATATAAAATCTGAAATTCACATATATATATATTCTGCCAACTTTAAGAGTGCACAAAATTTTCGTGAAAATTCGTTTCATACATTTGCCATAAACTTAATATTTTTTTGGTTAAAATCTTGTTGTTGTAGGATTTTCGTATTAGCCATCATTTATAATGGCTCGCTGTTTCACCTCGTCCGTTTTGTTGTTTGGTCCGTGTGTTTGTGTATGTTTTCTGGCCGAATGTTAGAGGTTTTATGGAATGTGTAATGTTTCATAGTTTTAAAAATACTTTTTTTTCTTCACTTTTTTTTGTATAATTTTTATATTTTCGATGTCTAATAAATTTTATTTTTTTTTGTTTTCTTTAAAATATCTGTTTGGTTGTATGATTTTCATAATGTTTCTATAAATATCATTATACGTAGGCTTGACTTGTTTACTTGCAAGAGAAATTATTTGAAATTAAAATAATAATATACAAGATAAAAAAGTGTTAAAAAATTATTATAAGTTAAACAAATTTATAGAAAATTTATTTGGGAATTATTGTATAAAATTTATTTGAAATTGAACTGCATAACAGCAGCGCTAAATTTAATATTAAAATAGTTTGGAGAAATTTCTGAAATACATATCATATTCAAAATACATATAGATTTGTAACAAATATTTACGAAGCAAATTTATTTTAATGCACAATATATTGAATAAAGCTGGGGAAAATGCATAAGTTAATGAATAGAATATTGAAACAATTCCTATTTCTATATAACGATGCATATTATAAGCGATTAGTATTAATGGATGTGACCCTTCTTATACAAAATAAATATGAACAACACATGTGTCGTAGTTAGTTAGTTAGTTAGTTAGTTTGAAAGGAGGATGTACATATGTACATCAAATCCGAAGACATACACCTAGGCCTCTATCGGGCCTGTTGTGCGCTCCTTAACCAGTGCCTCAGGTGGGAATCGAACCCACCACCTCCGGTCTACCAGACTAGAACACTAACCACTAACCTACCGGAGGCCACACATGTGTCGTAAATTTTAAATTAATTTCAGCAAGAGTCTTCATTTATGGATTTAGATATTTGTGGGCCGATCCTCTCGACTGATTTACTCTAGTCTATAGTCTAGTCTATAGTCTATATTGTAGTCTAGTCTATAGTTCTGTCTATAGTATAGTCCGTAGTCTATTCTAGTTTACAGTCTAGTATATAGTATAGTCTACAGTATAGTACTTAGTCTAGTATATAGTCTAGTCTATAGTCTAGCCTATAGTCTAGTCTATGGTCTAGTCTAGTCTATAGTCTAGTCTATAGTCTAGTTTATAGTCTAGTCTATAGTCTAGTCTATAGTCTAGTCTATAGTCTAGTCTATAGTCTAGTCTATAGTCTAGTCTATAGTCTAGTCTATAGTCTAGTCTATAGTCTAGTCTATAGTCTAGTCTATAGTCTAGTCTATAGTCTAGTCTATAGTCTAGTCTATAGTCTAGACTATAGTCTAGTCTATAGTCTAGTCTATAGTCTAGTCTATAGTCTAGTCTATAGTGTAGTCTATAGTCTAGTCTATAGTCTAGTCTATAGTCTAGTCTATAGTCTAGTCTATAGTCTAGTCTAGTCTAGTCTAGTCTAGTCTAGTCTATAGTCTAGTCTATAGTCTAGTCTATAGTCTAGTCTATAGTCTAGTCTATAGTCTAGTCTATAGTCTAGTCTATAGTCTAGTCTATAGTCTAGTCTATAGTCTAGCCTACAGTCTCGTCTATAGTTTAGTCTATAGTCTAGTCTATAGTCTAGTCTATAGTCTAGTCTATAGTCTAGTCTATAGTCTTGTCTATAGTCTAGTCTAGTCTATAGTCTAGTCTATAGTCTAGTCTATAGTCTAGTCTATAGTCTAGTCTATAGTCTAGTCTATAGTCTAGTATATAGTCTAGTATATAGTCTAGTATATAGTCTAGTCTATAGTCTAGTCTATAGTCTAGTCTATAGTCTAGTCTATAGTCTAGTCTATAGTCTAGTCTATAGTCCAGTCTATAGTCTAGTCTATAGTCTAGTCTAAAGTATAGTCTAGTCTATAGTCTAGTCTATAGTCTTGTCTATAGTCTAGTCTATAGTCTAGTCTATAGTCTAGTCTATTCTCTAGTCTATAATCCAGTCTATAGTCTAGTCTATAGTCTAGTCTATAGTCTAGTCTATAGTCTAGTCTATAGTCTAGTCTATAGTCTAGTCTATAGTCTAGTCTATAGTCTAGTCTATAGTCTAGTCTATAGTCTAGTCTATAGTCTAGTCTATAGTCTAGTCTATAGTCTAGTCTATAGTCTAGTCTATAGTCTAGTCTATAGTCTAGTCTATAGTCTAGTCTATAGTCTAGTCTATAGTCTAGTCTATAGTCTAGTCTATAGTCTAGTCTATAGTCTAGTCTATAGTCCAGTCTATAGTCTAGTCTACAGTCTAGTCTATTGTCTAGTCTACAATCTAGTCTATAGTCTAGTCTAGTCTATAGTCTAGTCTAGTCTATAGTCTAGTCTATAGTCTAGTCTATAGTCTGGTCTATAGTCTAGTCTATAGTCTAGTCTATAGTCTAGTCTATAGTCTAGTCTATAGTCTAGTCTATAGTCTAGTCTATAGTCTAGTCTATAGTCTAGTCTATAGTTAGTCTAGTTCTAGACTAGTCTATAGTCTAGTCTATAGTCTAGTCTATAGTCTAGTCTATAGTCTAGTCTATAGTCTAGTCTATAGTCTAGTCTATAGTCTAGTCTATAGTCTAGTCTATAGTCTAGTCTATAGTCTAGTCTATAGTCTAGTCTATAGTCTAGTCTATAGTCCAGTCTATAGTTTAGTCTATAGTCTAATCTATAGTCTAGTTATAGTCTAGTCTATTGTCTACTCTATATTCTAGTCTATAGTCTAATCTATAGTCTAGTCTATAGTTAAGTCTATAGTCTAATCTATAGTCTAGTCTATAGTTAAGTCTATAGTCTAATCTATAGTCTAGTCTATAGTTAAGTCTATAGTCTAATCTATAGTCTAGTCTATTCGATAGTCTAATCTATAGTCTACTATGTAGTCTATTTTGAAATTATAAGAGTTATAGTTGACTGGATTCCAGGGTGCCACTTACTTACATAGCATATAGCAAATAGGCAAACATTGCATTTTAATGCAAAATTTGGCAGGTCTTTTGTTCATTTTCCAAATAAATTTTCATATGCATGTGTATACTACTTTAATTTTCTTGTTTTATTCTAATACAACATCTGGAAATAATACACAGATGTTTTGTATCTGCAACTGTAATCAATCAAATAATAAACATCGAGTCAGAAATGGTATACGATTTCTGTCCAATTGTTAACTAAAGCTATATGAGGAAAAACAATATGAATTATTAGGCCAAGATTTATGTTGTTCTTTTAAGTAAACAATTTCTTATTAAATACATTTAAAGTAATATATCGAAGCCAGATGTTTCTTAAACTTTTTACAAAATTATGAAAACACTAACCCACCTTAAGCGTATTGAAATTGTAACCATAAAATGCATACAATTTTTGTTATAAATCTGTAAAAATTATGGAAAAATGTTTATTGAATAGTATTTAAGATACGAAAACCATGTCAAATTTTCATTTCCTTAGGTCAGGTTTTTTGTGGCCTCTTATCTATAAATGTTTTGCTTAAGACAAAATCGAAACACTTTTGTAAACTTTTTTCGAAAAAAAAACTTTCCATTTGACATTTCCTTTTTGTATGCATTCTTCAGAATATAGTTCTAAAAATACTAACGATATATATATTTTTTCTGTACGTTTGCTTCCAAAAAATTAGGTCAAAATTGTTATGATTACACATAAAAAAATAAGAAAACACATTTACTTTAGAAAATATACTGAACACAGAGCAAACTACACCTCATCGTGTGGATACGTTTGCACTTATACTTAAGCAATTTTAACTCATAGATACATATTTAGATATATTTAATGTGTATGTTTGTATGTATCTATGTTTATTCTAAGTTTTTTTAGAAGGCAAACACGATTCTTTCACTAAAACGACACTCACATCTGTACTGTATGAAGTATTATATAGTGTAGGAATAAAACGAAAACATTTATAGGTTAGGGTGTCCGGGAAAAAAGAAATATTGACTAAAGACTAGACCGTAGACTATTCTATAGATTAAACTATAGACCAAACTATAGAGTAGAATAAACCCTAGACTGTAGGCTACACTAAAGACTAGGATATGAATTAGTCTATAGACAAGACTATATACTACAATATAGAATATACTATAGAACAGACAACAGACTAGACTATAGACTGGACCATAGACTAGACTATACACTAGATTATACCCTAGATTAGAGGCTAGACTATAGACTAGACTATAGACTAGACTACAGACTAGACTATAGGCTAGACTATAGACTAGACTATAGAATAGACTATAGACTATACTATAGACTAGACTATAGACTAGACTATAGACTAGACTATAGACTAGACTATAGACTAGACTATAGACTAGACTATAGACTAGACTATAGACTAGACTATAGACTAGACTATAGACTAGACTATAGACTAGACTATAGACTAGACTATAGACTAGACTATAGACTAGACTATAGACTAGACTATAGACTAGACTAGAGACTAGACTATAGACTAGACTATAGACTAGACTATAGACTAGACTATAGACTAGACTATAGACTAGACTATAGACTAGACTATAGACTAGACTATAGACTAGACTATAGACTAGACTATAGACTAGACTATAGACTAGACTATAGACTAGACTATAGACTAGACTATAGACTAGACTATAGACTAGACTATAGACTAGACTATAGACTAGACTATAGACTAGACTATAGACTAGACTATAGACTAGACTATAGACTAGACTATAGACTAGACTATAGACTAGACTATAGACTAGACTATAGACTAGACTATAGACTAGTCTATAGACTAGACTATAGACTAGACTATAGACTAGACTATAGACTAGACTATAGACTAGACTATAGACTAGACTATAGACTAGACTATAGACTAGACTATAGACTATAGACTAGACTATAGACTAGACTATAGACTAGACTATAGACTAGACTATAGACTAGACTATAGACTAGACTATAGACTAGACTATAGACTAGACTATAGACTAGACTATAGACTAGACTATAGACTAGACTATAGACTAGACTATAGACTAGACTATAGACTAGACTATAGACTAGACTATAGACTAGACTATAGACTAGACTATAGACTAGACTATAGACTAGACTATAGACTAGACTATAGACTAGACTATAGACTAGACTATAGACTAGACTATAGACTAGACTATAGACTAGACTAGACTAGACTATAGACTAGACTATAGACTAGACTATAGACTAGACTATAGACTAGACTATAGACTAGACTATAGACTAGACTATAGACTAGACTATAGACTAGACTACAGACTAGACTATAGGCTAGACTATAGACTAGACTATAGAATAGACTATAGACTAGACTACAGACTAGACTATAGACTAGACTATAGACTAGACTATAGACTAGACTATAGACTAGACTATAGACTAGACTATAGACTAGACTATAGACTAGACTATAGACTAGACTATAGACTAGAGTATATAGACTAGACTATAGACTAGACTATAGACTAGACTATAGACTAGACTATAGACTACTATAGACTAGACTATAGACTAGACTATAGACTAGACTACAGACTAGACTATAGGCTAGACTATAGACTAGACTATAGAATAGACTATAGACTAGACTACAGACTAGACTATAGACTAGACTATAGACTAGACTATAGACTAGACTATAGACTAGACTATAGACTAGACTATAGACTAGACTATAGACTAGACTATAGACTAGACTATAGACTAGAGTATAGACTAGACTATAGACTAGACTATAGACTAGACTATAGACTAGACTATAGACTAGACTATAGACTAGACTAGACTATAGACTATAGACTAGACTAGACTATAGACTAGACTATAGACTAGACTAGACTAGACTATAAACTAGACTATAGACTAGACTATAGACTAGACTATAGACTAGACTATAGACTAAACTACAGACTATACTATAGGCTAGACTGTATACTAGACTATAGATTAGGCTATATGCTAGACCATAGTAGGATTATATACTAGAGACCGATGACAACTCAGTTAAGTTATAAGTGATGCTCATTCACCACTTTTAAAACCGACAAAATTTAATATATTGAACACCCTATTTATGCAACCGTTCATGTTCCACACTTGATGCTTCTTTAGGTGTGATTTTTATAGAGTGTTTGAATGTATTTTTCATTTTTTTTTTTTTTTTCAATTTTTATTTATAATTTTTATTTCTTGTTATCGACCATTGCGTATAACTATTGCATTTTTATTTTAAGTTTTTTAATGAAAATTTAAAACAACAAAAAAATTAACAACTAGGCAGCGAAGTGATGAATATTGCCACTTCAAATTAATAAGATTTTCTTAAGTGGAGAGTCTCAGTGCGTCATGTACTTAAAGTACATGTAAATGAATAATTTGTTGCAGCAATACATTGTATTACAAATTTTACATGAATTGTTGTTAAAATTAAAGAAAAGCAATTAATTTGGAATTTTTAATTCAAGAGAAGTTTTGAGGAGGATTCATAAAGTTATAGAATGCAGGGGCAACTGGGAAATATGGAGAAGATCACGACAGTTAGTGAATGAAAGTTTTGTCCAGAGATTTTCAGAAATAGAATGTAACTACTAATGTAACTACGAACTAACTACTACTAACTAACTAACTAACTAACTACTAACTAACTAACTAACTACTAAACTAACTAACTAACTACTAACTAACTAACTAACTACTAACTAACTACTAACTAACTAACTAACTAACTAACTAACTAACTAACTAACTACTAACTAACTAACTAACTAACTAA
>NW_023996761.1:0-33107 GCF_015586225.1 Lucilia sericata
AGTCTATAGTCTAGTCTATAGTCTAGTCTATAGTCTAGTCTATAGTCTAGTCTATAGTCTAGTCTATAGTCTAGTCTATAGTCTAGTCTATAGTCTAGTCTATAGTCTAGTCTATAGTCTAGTCTATAGTCTAGTCTATAGTCTAGTCTATAGTCTAGTCTATAGTCTAGTCTATAGTCTAGTCTATAGTCTACTATATAGTCTAGTCTAGTCTATAGTCTAGTCTATATAGTCTAGTATAGTCTATCATAGTCTAATAGTCTATATAGTCTAGTCTATAGTCCAGTCTGTAGTCCAGTCTGTCGACTAGACTGTTCTAGTTCTGTTATAGTTCTGTTCTAGTTCTTTTCTAGTTCTGTTCTAGTTCTGTTCTAGTTTTGTTCTAGAGTTTTTCTAGTTCTTTTCTAGTTCTAGTTCTGTTCTAGTTCTGTTCTAGTTCTGTTCTAGTTCTGTTCTAGTTCTGTTCTAGTTCTGTTCTAGTTCTAGTTCTGTTCTAGTTCTGTTCTAGTTCTGTTCTAGTTCTGTTCTAGTTCTGTTCTAGTTCTGTTCTAGTTCTGTTCTAGTTCTGTTCTAGTTCTGTTCTAATTCTGTTCTAGTTCTGTTCTAGTTCTGTTCTAGTTCTGTTCTAGTTCTGTTCTAGTTCTGTTCTAGTTCTGTTCTAGTTCTGTTCTAGTTCTGTTCTAGTTCTGTTCTAGTTCTGTTCTAGTTCTGTTCTAGTTCTGTTCTAGTTCTGTTCTATTTCTGTTCTAGTTCTGTTCTAGTTCTGTTCTAGTTCTGTTCTAGTTCTGTTCTAGTTCTGTTCTAGTTCTGTTCTGGTTCAGTTCTAGTTCTGTTCTAGTTCTGTTCTAGTTCTGTTCTAGTTCTGTTCTAGTTCTGTTCTAGTTCTGTTCTAGTTCTGTTCTAGTTCTGTTCTAGTTCTGTTCTAGTTCTGTTCTAGTTCTGTCCTAGTTCTGTTCTAGTTCTGTTCTGTTCTAGTTTGTTCTAGTTCTGTTCTAGTTCTGTTCTAGTTCTGTCCTAGTTCTGTTCTAGTTCTGTCCCAGTTCAGTTTAGTTCTGTTTTAGTTCTGTTTAGTTCTGTTCTAGTTCTGTTCTAGTTCTGTTCTAGTTCTGTTCTAGTTCTGTTCTAGTTCTGTTCTTCATCTGTCTGTTTGTTCCGTTCTTTTCTAGTTCTGTTTTTCTTTTATTTTGCAATAGAATTTTCCTAAGATTTAAGCATTTTACAAGTTCTGTGGTGGAAAGAAATAATAACTTAACTACTGTACTTAATATGCTTTCTAAATAGCTGTAGGGCATTAAATATTTTCCATAAACAGAAAAAAAACTAATATAAAAACTAAATACTTTAAGAGTCAAATACAATTCAATTAGCAACTATTAACAACAAAAACAAAAAAACGAAGAAGAACCTAAACTTTGAAAAAGAAACAACAAAGTCAACCAGAACCATAAATTAAGATCATGTAAATAACCCTACTTATACATACGAGTAATAATAATAAAAAGAAATGCAAGACAAAAAAAGTGAGAGTCATAAAAAAATCCACAGACACGCACACCCAACATACAGACAACTATTGATCTAGAGAAATTGAGCCAAGAAGCGATCGATTGAACGTTTGAACTGAAAGAGCAACAAAAAAAAAAAATTGTTATCAGTAAACAACGTATTTGTTGTTGTAGTTGTTGTTTATTGTATTTATCAGTTTTAAAAAAACCAGTATTTTTTATTTATTTTACTCTAATGACCGGCTGTTAAAGAGAAATGATCATGAAATCAGTTTCAATTATTTAAACTAAAAGTGAAAAAAAACGATTAAAACTAAGAAACATGGACCCAGTTTTAATGGAAGAAGAAAGAAAACCAGTACAAAGTATTTGTTAAGTACTGTCACTTTAGTTGCTGAAAAGAATTGGGTGAAAATAAAAAAGAAAACTCGTAAATTACAAAGAAAAAAGTGAATGATAAATAATTTTTTTTTTTTTTGACCAGACGGACAGACAGACATACACTCTCACACACGCTAGCCAGCAAACAAGCAAGATCGTACGGCTACGCATGCTCTGAATGAGTAAAATTTGTTTAAACTGAGAGTGTTGATCATGGGGTTTGGGGGGGGGAATGAGAAGAGTAACCAAAATGTTTATATTTTTTTGTTGGTTTTTTTGAAACCTCTACAAGATTTGATTTGATATGTATGGTGTCTGTTGTTAAACTGCCACTGTTTTTAGTGGTCAGTTTAGTTGGCTTTAAGCCATTAACACGATCGGTTTAACACAAAAAAAAAAGTTATTAAAAAAATCTAAACATAACAAGAGAAAAAAGCTTTTTAAAAGTTTAAACAAAGCGATTTATTGAATGAAAATTATAAAAAAAATCATAAATAAACATAACAACATAAACGAGAGTGAAAATCAAACAAATTAACCGACAAAAAAGTGTCAAATTTACACAAAAAAATTAACATATTTTTTGTTAAAATTAAAGAAAAAAAAACACAAAACTTCAAAAAATTCCAAAATAAAAGCGAAAGTTTTTTTTTGCTTAAAAAGTGCTTTAAAACTATAATAATTTTAAACCCACAACAGAGCATTTCATTTTAAACTAAAAATCCTAAATAAACAAAACAACCATGCCCACCACCTCCCATCCCCGTTTGGTATTCTATTTGCTGTGCTTGGCCTCTTTGCTGGCAGTGGCCCGTTCTGAAGCTGGTAGTAAAAAAAATTCTTATTTTATGTCGTATTTTTATTATTTGATTTTAAATTTCGTAAATCCTTATGCTTTTCCTATTTACCAACGAATTGTACATATGTGTTTAAATTAACCCACAACAACAACAAAAAAAATGGTTAAAAAAGGAAAATAACTTTATTTAAAACCGTTAAATTTATGTTTAAAATAAATTTAACGGTTTTAGAAAAAATTAAATTTTTTTTAAAAAAAATCTGTGTTATTTCAACTAAAAAATAGCTAAGAAGCTGTATATAGTTTAAATTTATTATTAAGTGTAAATATTAGTTAATATGTTTAAGAATTAAAAAACAAATATTTATTTTTTATAAAAAAAATTTAAAGTGTTTTGAAAATGATCTACGAAGTCAAATTTTTAAAACGAAAACTCGTTGTTAACGAGTAGTTCTTAAACCAGAAATGATTCACAACTAAAGTTTAAGTTAAATAAACTGCTCTAGAACTGATCAAGAACTGAACTAGCACTTATCGAGAAATGATCATGAGCTGACTTTGCTTTGATCTAAAGTTAAACTAAACCAGAAATGGAACTTCTGATCAGGAATTTAACTACTGATCAGGAATTTAACTACAACTGATCGCGAACTAAACCAGAACTAAACTCAAACTGACCAAGAAATAATAAAGAACATAGATAATGGTTCAGAATTTATCGAGCACTAAGCTAGAAGACAAGACAGGACGGAAAATTTATCAAAAGCTAAACAGATTTGATCCAGAAGTGAAGTAGAATTGTTCCACAACTGAACTATATTTGAACTAAAAAGGAACTAGAACGGAACTAGAACAAAACTAGAACAGAACTAGAACAGAACTAGAACAGAACTAGAACAGAACTAGAACAGAACTAGAACAGAACTAGAACAGAACTAGAACAGAACTAGAACAGAACTAGAACAGAACTAGAACAGATCTAGAACAGAACTAGAACAGAACTAGAACAGAACAAGAACAGAACTAGAACAGAACTAGAACAGACCTAGAACAGAACTAGAACAGAACAAGAACAGAACTAGAACTAGAACAGAACTAGAACTGAACTAATATAGAAGATTATGAACTGATCAAGAACTGAACAGGAAAATATGTGACCAAGAAGATATCACAAATTATTGATCCAGAACTGAACTAGAAATGATCGGAAAACGATTAGGAACTGATTAAGAACTGAACTAAAATAGAAAAAAGAGACCAAACGTTGATCAGAAGTGAACAACAACTGTTCCAGAATGATCGAGAAAACGATTAAGAACAGAATTACAATTGAAAAAAGTGATCAAGAAAAGACACAAAATCGTCAAAGTTAATACAGAATAGATCTGGTACTGAACTAAAAATTATCGCGAAAAGGTGATGATCAAGAACTGAACTAGAGCTGCAAAATTGTGAACTGATCAATAACTAAAATAAAATTGAAAAAAGTGACCAAAAAGAGATTATAAATTGATCAAAAGTTAGACTAGAATTGATCCAGAATTGAAATTGAATGGTTCCAGAAGTGAACTAGAAATGATCAAGAAACGATAAACTGATCAAGAACTGAACTTGAATCGCAAATTGATCCAAAGTTAAAATACAATTGATCTAAAATCATAACTGAATTGTTCCAGGACTGAACAGAAATGATTTACGAACTGATAAAGAAATGAACAATGTGACCTAGAAAAGAACACAAATTGATCAGAAGTTTAGCTAGAATTGATTCACAAGTGAACCAAAATAATTCCAGAGCTGAACCAGAACCGAATTAGAACTTTAGTAGAATTAAACTAGGACATACAATAATCGTAAATATAGCGAAATTATAAAAAATTGTACTTGAACTGAAAATGATCTATAAGTTAGAAGAGGTCTACAACAGAACTAGATCAGAACTACAACAGAACTTGAACAGCACTAGAGCTAAAACAACTATATCTAAACTTGAACTTTGAGTAAAGTTGAATTTCTGGTTAAAAATAGATTTTTTTTGTGAAAAATCGAGTTGATGGTAAAAAAAATCTAATTTTTAGTGAAGACTACTCGATCACGTATGCGGCAATTCGACTTCCAGATTGTAGTACAGTAGGTACCAATAAAGGTACTTTTTTAAAACTTGTAATCTGGTACAAAAATTTTATCATTCTAAGTACTTTTTTTCTAATTTCAAAACACTTTAAGTTCTATGATTTTTAGTATCTAAATAACTTTTTATTCCTTATTTGTATATTATTCTTAAATACCTGTATATTTTTCTATTTTTATAAAAAAATGGTAAATAAGGCTTTATGTAAATACGGTACAATTGTGATTTTTATTATTTCTTTTCTCTATGTTTATAAATGTTAAGTTTTAATTTACGAATCAAATATAAACTTTTTATTTAATAAAGTTTAATTTGTTTACGATATTTTTTGCATAAAAATAAATGGTTGCTGTCATAAAATTACAAAACGAAAAATATTTATTCTTTTTTTATTTTTTTATTTATTATTAAAATTTTTTATATATTTTCTAATTAAAAAAAGGGGATTGTTTTTTTGGTACATTTGGAAATATGAAAATATAAAAACTAGATACTAAAGTGACCTTCAAACTAATCATGACATATTTGTTTCTGAAACAAGTTTTCAATAATTTAGAATCTTTTTTAAAAACTAGAATTTTCGTCTTTTTGAATAGGAAGTTAATAGAAAATTTATGATTATTTTATTAAGATTAATTTAAATAATTTATGAATATGAATTGGGTTTCAATAAAGTGCCAAAAAGTTTCTAAATTTAACTTTGGCAATAAATGCATGTCTAGGTTTTGAAATCAAACAAGAAATAATATTTTAAAATAACAATTTTATACTAATTTTGAAGGCGCGTGCTAAATTTAATACAGTGGGTCTAATAAAGGAAATTTAGAACTTGTTCAGTTCTAGTTTAGTTCTAGTTTAGTTCTAGTTTAGTTCTAGTTTAGTTCTAGTTTAGTTCTAGTTTAGTTCTAGTTTAGTTCTAGTTTAGTTCTAGTTCAGTTCTATTTCAGTTCTAGTTCAGTTCCAGTTCTAGTTCAGTTCTAGTTCAGTTCGAGTTTAGTTCTAGTTCAGTTCTAGTTCAGTTCGAGTTAGTTCTAGTTCAGTTCTAGTTCAGTTCGAGTTTAGTTCTAGTTCAGTTCTAGTTCAGTTCTAGTTCAGTTCTAGTTCTAGTTCAGTTCTAGTTCAGTACTAGTTCAGTTCTAGTTCAGTTCTAGTTCAGTTCCAGTTCAGTTCCAGTTCAGTTCTAGTCAGTTCTAGTTCAGTTGTAGTTCAGTTCTTGTTCAGTTCCAGTTCAGTTCTAGTTCAGTTCTAGCTCAGTTCTAGTTCAGTTCTAGTTCAGTTCTAGTTCAGTTCTAGTCCAGTTCCTAGTTCAGTTCTAGTTAAGTTTCTAGTAAGTTCTAGTTCAGTTCTAGTTCAGTTCTAGTTCTAGTTCTAGTTCAGTTCTAGTTCAGTTCTAGTTCAGTTCTAGTTCAGTTCTAGTTCAGTTCTAGTTCAGTTTCTAGTTCAGTTCTAGTTCAGTTCTAGTTCAGTTCTAGTTCAGTTCTAGTTCAGTTCTAGTTCAGTTCTAGTTCAGTTCTAGTTCAGTTCTAGTTCAGTTCTAGTTCAGTTTTAGTTCAGTTAGTTCAGTTCTAGTTCAGTTCTAGTTCAGTTCTAGTTCAGTTCTAGTTCAGTTCTATTTCAGTTCTAGTTCAGTTCTAGTTCAGTTCTAGTTCAGTTCTAGTTCAGTTCTAGTTCAGTTCTAGTTCAGTTCTAGTTCAGTTCTAGTTCAGTTCTAGTTCAAGTTCAGTTCTAGTTCAGTTCTATTTCTAGTTCAGTTTTAGTTCTGTTCTAGTTCTGTTCTATTTCTGTTCTAGTTCTGTTCTAGTTCTGTTCTAGTTCTGTTCTAGTTCTGTTCTAGTTCTGTTCTAGTTCAGTTCTAGTTCTGTTCTATTTCAGTTCTAGTTCAGTTCTAGTTCGGTTCTAGTTCAGTTCTAGTTCAGTTCTAGTTCAGTTCTATTTCAATTCTAGTTCAGTTCTAGTTCAGTTCTAGTTCAGTTCTAGTTCAGTTCTAGTTCAGTTCTAGTTCAGTTCTAGTTCAGTTCTAGTTCAGTTCTAGTTCAGTTCTAGTTCAGTTCTAGTTCAGTTTTAGTTCAGTTCTAGTTCAGTTCTAGTTCTAGTTCAGTTCAGTTCTAGTTCAGTTCTAGTTCAGTTCTAGTTCAGTTCTAGTTCAGTTCTAGTTCAGTTCTAGTTCAGTTCTAGTTCAGTTCTAGTCAGTTCTAGTTCGTTCTAGTTCAGTTCTAGTTCAGTTCTAGTTCAGTCTAGTTCAGTTCTAGTTCAGTTCTAGTTCAGTTCTAGTTCAGTTCTAGATCAGTTCTAGTTCAGTTCTAGTTCAGTTCTAGTTCAGTTCTAGTTCAGTTCTAGTTCAGTTCTAGTTCAGTTCTAGTTCAGTTCTAGTTCAGTTCTAGTTCAGGTCTAGTTCAGTTCTAGTTCAGTTCTAGTTCAGTTCTAGTTCAGTTCTAGTTCAGTTCTAGTTCAGTGCAGTTCATTCTAGTTCAGTTCTAGTTCAGTTTCTAGTTCAGTTCTAGTTCTGTTCTAGTTCTGTTTCTAGTTCAGTTCTAGTTTAGTTCTAGTTCAGTTCTAGTTCAGTTCTAGTTTCAGTTCTAGTTTCAGTTCTAGTTCAGTTCTAGTTCAGTTCTAGTTCAGTTCTAGTTCAGTTCTAGTTCAGTTCTAGTTCAGTTCTAGTTTCAGTTCTAGTTCAGTTCTAGTTCAGTTCTAGTTCAGTTCTAGTTCTGTTCTAGTTGAGTTCTAGTGTCTGTTTCTAGTTCTGTTCTAGTTCTGTTCTAGTTCAGTTCTAGTTCAGTTCTAGTTCTGTTCTAGTTCTGTTCTAGTTTTAATACAATTCTTAATTCAATATGAACTACTTGTGAGCTTTTTGAGCACCGTAGAAACAAAAAAATATGTTTTTTAATTTTTTTGCACTCTTATCCCCACTGTGACCGCCTCGTTTAGCATTAACATTTTATTAAACTAAAATTGTTTCAAGTTTAAATTTAAATTAATATTATTGTTATATTATTATTTTTTTTGGTTTCTACGTCTTCTATCCAGCAACATGCTTTAACATTTGATTCATATTAATCAATATTGGCAATGACTTGTATCGAAAAACAAAAACTAAAAAAATAAAGAAATAAAATTTAATACCTTTGGTAATTTATTTATTAACTATTCTTAACACATATTCTATAAGTTTTTTTTATAGCAATAATAACAAAACTTCTTAAAATGTTAAAAGCAAAAAGAACAAGTTTCAAACTCGTGTAAGTTGTAAAACGTTCTGAAATTTTTATAACTTAAAAAGGGTTTGAAAAAGTCACAATAAATTTTATAGAAAAAAAAAAAACAAAATTACTTTGAAGGTCACTATAAAAAACATTTAATTTTTTTAATTTTATTTAGATGGTTTTTATTGTTGTTTTTGTATTTTCTCTATTTCTTCGCTTTTGTGTGTTTTTTTGTTCAAGACATGTTATTGACCTTAGCTAAGGTTAAGCGCTTAACTTGGCTTGGTACGTTTTCTGTTGTTGTTTTTGTATTTCCATCTATAAGTTTGTTGTGTTTTTTTTATTTTCTGTTTTTGTTTGTTATTGTTATTAGTTGTGTTTATAATTTTAATTAATATTAGTTTTTTGTTATTTTTTATTGTTTGTTTTTATAAGTGTAAAAGGTTAGTGTTACAAGAAATTTTGAAAAATATGGGGAAAATTTTAATGATTTGCTTCTTAGAGGTTCAAAATGTCAGGAAAAATAGAAAGATGCTAATTGTAAAATAAAAATGAGTTTTTTTTCAAATTGGTACTTTTAGACAAAAAGTACTTTTTGCTCTGGAAACCTTAATTTCAATTAGAAACATTGTTTTAACACGAAAAAAGTACATTTCGTTCTAGATCAGTTCAGTTCTAGTACTGTTCTAGTTTAGTTCTAGTTCAGTTTTAGTTCAGTTCAGTTCTAGTTCAGTTCTAGTTCAGTTCTAGTTCAGTTCTAGTTCAGTTCTTGTTCAGTTCTAGTTCAGTTCTAGTTCAGTTCTAGTTCAGTTCTAGTTCAGTTCTAGTTCAGATCTAGTTCAGTTCTAGTTCAGTTCTAGTTCAGTTCTAGTTCAGTTCTAGTTCAGTTCTAGTTCAGTTCTAGTTCAGTTCTAGTTCAGTTCTAGTTCAGTTCTAGTTCAGTTCTAGTTCAGTTCTAGTTCAGTTCTAGTTCAGTTCTAGTTCAGTTCTAGTTTAGTTCTAGTTCAGTTCTAGTTCAGTTCTAGTTCAGTTCTAGTTCAGTTCTAGTTCAGTTCTAGTTCAGTTCTAGTTCAGTTCTAGTTCAGTTCTAGTTCAGTTCAGTTCTAGTTCAGTTCTAGTTCAGTTCTAGTTCAGTTCTAGTTCAGTTCTAGTTCAGTTCTAGTTCAGTTCTAGTTCAGTTCTAGTTCAGTTCTAGTTCAGTTCTAGTTCAGTTCTAGTTCAGTTCTAGTTCAGTTCTAGTTCAGTTCTAGTTTAGTTTTAGTTTAGTTCTAGTTCAGTTCTAGTTCAGTTCTAGTTCAGTTCTAGTTCAGTTCTAGTTCAATTCTAGTTCAGTTCTAGTTCAGTTCTAGTTCAGTTCTAGTTCAGTTCTAGTTCAGTTCTAGTTCAGTTCTAGTTCAGTTCCAGTTCTGTTCTAGTTCTGTTCTAGTTCTGTTCTAGTTCTGTTCTAGTTCTGTTCTAGTTATGTTCTAGTTATGTTCTAGTTCTGTTCTAGATCTGTTCTAGTTCTGTTCTATTTCTGTTCTAGTTCTGTTCTGTTCTAGGTTGGTTCTAGTTCTGTTCTGGTTCTGTTCCAGTTCTGTTCTAGTGCAGTTCTAGTTCAGTTCTAGTTTAGTTATAGTTCAGTTGTAGTTCTGTTCTAGTTCTGTTCTAGTTCTGTTCTAGTTCTGTTCTAGTTCTGTTCTAATGCTGTTCTAGTTCTGTTCTAGTTCTATTCTAGTTCTAGTTCTGTTCTAGTTCTGTTCTAGTTCTGTTCTAGTTCTGTTCTAGTTCTGTTCTAGTTCTGTTCTAGTTCTGTTCTAGTTCTGTTCTAGTTCTGTTCTAGTTCTGTTCTAGTTCTGTTCTAGTTCTGTTCTAGTTCTGTTCTAGTTCTGTTCTAGTTCTGTTCTAGTTCTGTTCTAGTTCTATTCTAGTTCTCTTCTAGTTCTGTTCTAGTTCTGTTCTAGTTCTGTTCTAGTTCTCTTTTAGTTCTGTTCTAGTTCTCTTAAAGATCTCTTCTAGTTCTGTTGTAGTTCTGTTTTAGCACAGTTCAAATTAAATTTCCAGTTATTAAGTTCGGTAAAATGTCCCCGATTCCTCTACTAACACAAAATCTCATGTCTAATCTCCTTCATAAAACCTCCATTGTATAACGATTTTCCAAACAATTTCTCATCTCCAAAATCATGCTAATAAAACCATTCCATCAATTACTCACATTTCAGTATATGAAGATCCATCAGCACCCAGTGAAGATATAGCCTATGAGGCTACCAAACAATTGGCGCTACTAAATTATCGTTTAAATCTGCTAAGGCTTGAGGAAGAGGCCCGACAAATAAAGCTACCCAATATAACCTTCAATTCCCTGTTAAGTCGTATTCCCTGCACCTGCGACAAGGGTGTGTGCAAATGTTGTGCTGGTAAGAAAATCTTACTTTACAAATAATGTTCAATATCTTTAATATTTCTTTCTTCAAAGGTTTGTTATCCGTTATTGGCATGAACTCCTGCACCGAGGTGGTATATCGACCCGAGGAATTCTCTTTTGAATTGAGAATGCGTGTTAATAATAATGTTTGGTTTAAACGCAAAGTATCGGGTCAAAATCCTCCACCATTTTGTTTTAGACCTCCCCGTTTTGGTTTCGCCCAGGCCTGTATACAATTTCATGATATTTGGTTTATTGGTCGTAATATGCATGTTTGTATGGGTATGTCGGGCTCGTTCCAGGGCTATGAATTGTTTGATCGGTAAGATTTAAAGAATATTTCGAGCAGAACATTGTAATTCAATCCTTTTTTTTTTCGTTATTAGAAATTTTGATTGTTTGTTATTCGGCGATAAGGGCATTAAAATTCTTAAACCCGAACAGGGTTATCCAGTGCGTCCCAACGATGTCGAAATAGATGAGGGCGATGATGATATAGAAGACTATGATGAAAATGTCGTGAGAAGGAAGCGTCATTCGGTGAGAAGACTTTAAGAGTGAAACATAGCGGATAACAATCAGTTTGGAGAAGATCCGGGAAAATAAAATTATTAATGTTATTCATAAAATCTTATTTATTTATTAGTATTTATTAATTATTTATTCAATAATTTTTGTTTTAATTTAATTTTTTTTTATTTATTTATTCACGCCATTCTTATAATTTGTTTAATTTTTTAAATAAATTTAATAAACATTTTTATCATCACCAAACGGTAGTAAATGTGATTTTAATGATAATAAGAAGTGAACTAAAACTGAACTAGAACTGAACCAGAATTGAACGTGAACTGAACTGGAACTGAAATAGAACTGAACTAGAATTAGAACTAGAACTGAACTAGAACTGAATTAGAACTGAACTAGAACTGAACTAGAACTGAACTAGAACTGAACTAGAACTGAACTAGAACTGAACTAGAACTGAACTAGAACTGAACTGGAACTGAGAACTGAACTGACTAGAACTGAACTAGAACTGAACTAGAACTGAACTAGAACTGAACTAGAACTGACTAGAACTAGAACTGAACTAGAACTGAACTAGAACTGAACTAGAACTGAACTAGAACTGAACTAGAACTGAACTAGAACTGAACTAGAACTGAACTAGAACTGAACTAGAACTGAACTAGAACTGAACTAGAACTGAACTAGAACTGAACTGAACTAGAACTGAACTAGAACTTAACTAGAACTGAACTAGAACTGAACTAGAACTGAACTAGAACTGAACTAGAACTGAACTAGAACTGAACTAGAACTGAACTAGAACTGAACTAGAACTGAACTAGAACTGAACTAGAACTGAACTAGAACTGAACTAGAACTGAACTAGAACTGAACTAGAACTGAACTAGAACTGAACTAGAACTGAACTAGAACTGAACTAGAACTGAACTAGAACTGAACTAGAACTGAACTAGAACTGAACTAGAACTGAACTAGAACTGAACTAGAACTGAACTAGAACTGAACTAGAACTGAACTAGAACTGAACTAGAACTGAACTAGAACTGAACTAGAACTGACTAGAACTGAACTGAACTGAACTAGAACTGAACTAGAACTGAACTAGAACTGAACTAGAACTGAACTAGAACTGAACTAGAATTGAACTAGAACTGAACTAGAACTGAACTAGAACTGAACTAGAACTGAACTAGAACTGAACTAGAACTTAACTAGATCTGAAACTAGAACTGAACTGAACTAGAACTGAACTAGAAACTAGATGATGAATTTAATTATAATAAATGAGTACTGAGCCTTAATTTTAAAATGGTCCTTCGCACCTCAAGACCCAAATCTTGCCCAGTATATAGGTATTTTTTCAAAAAAATATCCTTATTATTTTTATATCTTTTAAGTCTTAATCTGATAAAGTATGTATTATAATTCATTGGTAGGTGCTAGCACCACTTGTTGCATCAATTATAAAAGTCTATTATTCTGTACTTTATGTGTTTTTTGCCTCTAAACACCTTAACATATCCTTTATGTGTTAATGGTGTGAAATATGCAGTGCATATTACAGCTGAAGTACCTTTATTTAAGCCATTAAGGCTAAACAAGTGCAGGCACTTTAACACTTGTAATGTATATGTTATGCCAACATCATCCGCAACATCTTCATAGCCTTCAATGAGGGGATCCCTAAGAGTGCATTGAAAATTCAACAGGATGCAAACAAGGAAATGTTGTATGAAATGCATGCAATTTATATAAAAAAAACCTAACACAACATGTAGCTACGTGCAGGGTTCTTATTTTTCATTCCTTTTTCTACTATAGACTGCATCGTTATTATCAAAAAGGATCTAAATAAGAGCAGCATTACTTTTTTTGCAAGGATTCCATATTCATATTCATGTGGCTTTAACAAATGCACATGCTGCATATATGCATTCATTACTTTGAATGCAAAAATTCTATTATAAATGAATGGTTGGTTTGACTTGGTCTGGCTTGACTGATGCATTTTATGGTAGGGATTTTTTTATTCAAAGGACTTTATTTCCAGTACAATGCTATGAAAATACAAGCGCATACAAAAATAAAGGCTTAAAGTACTTTAGAGGTATTGAAAAAGAGCTAATATGTATAAAGATAAAGTAAAATGTTTTTTTGCTGGATTTTTAGTTGATAGCACTTGAGTTATGATGATGAAATAATATTAAGTTAATTTTTTACACTTGAATAAATACACAATGAATTGGAAGGATAAAGAAGAGCTAATTCTGGGAAGTTCTAAAGGTAAGTATGATAAAAAAGGGAGATAATTATAACAACCATGTTAAAAGATGGTCCTTTGGTGCGAAGGACCATTTAAAGAATTTAAGTTCTAGTTTTGTTCTAGTTCTGTTCTAGTTCTGTTCTAGTTCTGTTCTAGTTCTGTTCTAGTTCTGTTCTAGTTCTGTTCTAGTTCTGTTCTAGTTCTGTTCTAGTTCTGTTCTAGTTCTGTTCTAGTTCTGTTCTAGTTCTGTTCTAGTTCTGTTCTAGTTCTGTTCTAGTTCTGTTCTAGTTCTGTTCTAGTTCTGTTCTAGTTCTGTTCTAGTTCTGTTCTAGTTCTGTTCTAGTTCTGTTCTAGTTCTGTTCTAGTTCTGTTCTAGTTCTGCTCTAGTTCTGTTCTAGTTCTGTTTCTAGTTCTGTTCTAGTTCTGTTCTAGTTCTGTTCTAGTTCTGTTCTAGTTCTGTTCTAGTTCTGTTCTAGTTCTGTTCTAGTTCTGTTCTAGTTCTGTTCTAGTTCTGTTCTAGTTCTGGTCTAGTTCTGTTCTAGTTCTGGTCTAGTTCTGTTCTAGTTCTGTTCTAGTTCTGTTCTAGTTCTGTTCTAGTTCGTTCTAGTTCTGTTCTAGTTCTGTTCTAGTTCTGTTCTAGTTCTGTTCTAGTTCTGTTCTAGTTCTGTTCTAGTTCTGTTCTAGTTTCTGTTCTAGTTCTGTTCTAGTTCTGTTCTAGTTCTGTTCTAGTTCTGTTCTAGTTCTGTTCTAGTTCTGTCTAGTTCTGGTCTAGTTTCTCTAGTTCTTTCTAGTTCTGTTCTAGTTTCTGTTCTAGTTCTGTTCTAGTTCTGTTCTAGTTCTGTTCTAGTTCTGTTCTAGTTCTGTTCTAGTTCTTTTCTAGTTCTGTTCTAGTTCTGTTCTAGTTCTGTTCTAGTCTGTCTAGTTCTGTTCTAGTTCTGTTCTAGTTCTGTTCCTAGTTCTAGTTCTGTTCTAGTTCTGTTCTAGTTCTGTTCTAGTTCTGTTCTATTTCTGTTTCTAAGTTTCTGTTCTAGTTCTGTTCTAGTTCTGTTCTAGTTCTTGTTCTAGTTCTGTTCTAGTTCTGTTCTAGTTCTGTTCTGTTTCTGGTTCTAGTTCTGTTCTAGTTCCTGTTCTAGTTCTGTTCTAGTTTCTGTTCTAGTTCTAGTTCTAGTTCTAGTCTCTGTTCTAGTTCTGTTCTAGTTCTGTTTCTAGTTCTGTTCTATTCTGTTCTAGTTCTGTTCTAGTTCTGTTCTAGTTTCTGCCTAGTTCTGTTCTAGTTCTAGTTCTGTTCTAGTCTGTTCTAGTTCTGTTCTAGTTCTGTTCTAGTTCTGTTCTAGTTCTGTTCTAGTTCTGTTCTAGTTCTTGTTCTAGTTCTGTTCTAGTTCTGTTCTAGTTCTGTTCTAGTTCTGTTCTAGTTCTGTTTCTAGTTCTGTTCAAGTTCTGTTCTAGTTCTTTTCAAGTTCTGTTCTAGAATTCCCACGCTTAATGGTCAGTTTTTCTCAAACCAGTTTTTCTAAACTGCAATAAAACACCACAAGCTAAATCCATAAACCCCTTGTCACAGCCCATCATTTAAAAGTCATTAAACTGTGTGAAATTTAATAGATACTGCTAAACAAATAAAATCATCTACCTTTTCACAAATTAACAAAAAAAAAACAAGGTGTGAATAAATATTGACCAAACAATTTGCATAAATTTGTAGTTTTTTTCACTACTGACCAACCATAACAGACAATTATATCAAAAAAAAAATATAATCAAGTAACAAATGACCATTCGAAAACAAGGATGAGCATAATTTAAGGATGATGATAAATAATAGTCCGCATAAACTGTCTATTGTATTGGATAATAAGGGTTGTTAAGTTGCTTGACCATCAACTGAAAGGGAAACTGACCATTACTAAAAACTTCCCTTTTTTTCATTTGAGCAAGCAACAGATACTTTGTTTAGCAACAATTTATCAGGAAATTGGAAAAAAGGACATGAAGCGTTATACAAACAAATATTGAAAAAAAAAAATCATAATAAAATTACTTAATGGTCAGTGATGTGATTTGTCATGATACAAGAGGATTTCTTGTTTTTTTTTTTCAATTTTATTTGTATTTATTTCCAGCCCCTTTAGGCTTAATATGACGTGTGGTCAGTTAAATCCCTGGAGGTTTGTTGCTTTTATATAAGTGCTTGTTTCCGTGTAAAAAGATAATAAAGGGAGATTTTTTTTATTTAAATGACTTTGTGTCATTTGAGTACCAATATTTTGATTAGTTTTATGTGTTTTTTATATTTGTGTTAAAAAGCGGAAAATCTTCTTTAGGTATTTTACGTATCTTATTACTTTTATTGACTTTAGGCTAATAGTTATATTTGATTGAATTTGGAGGCGATTTTGACATAAGTTTTTGGTTAGGAAAATATGTGTGGAAAATAAGAAAATAAATAGAATTATATATGTCAAAATATTAGTTAAAAAACATCTTGAATTTCTTATAAATTTGTGAAAATAAGTATTTTGTGCTTAAGGGGACCAAAGACCACTTTTTGTTAACTACGTTTTATTGGAACTGTGAGCATTTTGTGGTGTTTTGACATAAGTTTTGGACTAGAAATGAAATACAACATGACTTTCTTATAAATCAGTAAATTTTTTGGGGGGGGACCCAAGACCGCTTCATCTAAAATGTGTTATTTTAACATTATAATATTTTCTTTAATATTTTAATTAAATATATATCTACATATAATGAACAACGATCCAATTTATGGCGTTTATACCCCATGGCCAAAAAATCTCCTTATCTTAAAACAAATATTTCAATCAAAAATATCTTTGCACCTTTCATTCACATGCTTAGATTTAATTTCCACATTATATGCTATTACATATTTGTATATGTTCTTATTTAAAACTATTATATAATGAAAAATTTCCCCTTATTTGAGTACACTACACTACATTTCCTAGTAAATACGCATACATATGTAAATTAGTTTTGAAAAGGAAAGGGTTTCTATATTTCAAAATCATATAGAAATAATGCAAATCATACATGCATGCATGTCCACACCCTTTCCAACAGTTAACTTTTGTGAGTGTGTTAGAATATTGAATTAAATAACAAAGAGTTGCCAGAGGGTTCATATATGAAACTATAATTAGTCGATATGACGATTACAAATTCACAGAACTGAACTAGAACTAAACTAGAACTGAACTAAAACCGAACTGAACTGAACTAGAACTGAACTAGAACTGAACTAGAACTGAACTAGAACTGAACTAGAACTGAACTAGAACTGAACTAGAACTGAACTAGAACTGAACTAGAACTGAACTAGAACTGAACTAGAACTGAACTAGAACTGAACTAGAACTGAACTAGAACTGAACTAGAACTGAACTAGAACTGAACTAGAACTGAACTAGAACTGAGCTAGATCTGTACTAGAACTGAATTACAACTGAAATAGAACTGATTTGTGACTATTTCCAAGTCAAACTAATTTGCATATTTCGTTTTATATTATTTCTAAAAAAATTTAACAAATTAAATTTCCCTAAATATTACCAACCCTCTATTTAAAATATTTCCTTTGCATCCACACAACTTCATAAGTGTTGTTTTGCAATTGTATTTTTTTTTTTTTTTTCATATGCAAATTTTTTATATTTTAATTTATTATACAACAAGAAAAAATCTTTTACATGAATCATTTTATAAAAAAGAAGTCATAAAAATGTTTTTTATAAAAAATTCACTTAAAATATAGAAATTGATGATTTATCACGTTTCAACAATTTAAATTTATATTTATGTATATGAATTTTTTATATTATTTTATTAATGTGCCAAATTTAATTTTGCAAATCAAATGGAAAGAAATTAGGAAAACAGGAGTTTAATGATTAAAGGGAAAGAGAGACCTATTAAGGGAATTAGTGAGGGAAAAATTTTAATAATGTTAAGGATATCATGTTTTTTTAATGCTAGTAACTTACTCAACAAAGAACTACAATTAAGGCTAGCATTGGAGTACATTAAGAGCTACGATTGTAGCTTACATAGGACTACGATTGAAGATAAAAATCGAACTAGTACTGAACTAGAACTAAAACATTACTGGAACAGATCTAAAACAAAACGAAAACTGAACTAGAATAGAACTAGAACTGAACTAGAATAGAACTAGAACTGAACTAGAACTGAACTAAAACAGAACTAGAACAGAACTAAAACAGAACTAGAGCAGAACTAGAACAGAACTAGAACAGAACTAGAACAGAACTAGAACAGAACTAGAACAGAACTAGAACAGAACTAGAACAGAACTAGAACAGAACTAGAACAGAACTAGAACAGAACTAGAACAGAACTAGAACAGAACTAGAACAGAACTAGAACTGAACTAGACTGAACTAGAACTGAACTAGAACTGAACTAGAACTGAACTAGAACTGAACTAGAACTGAACTAGAACTGAACTAGAACTGAACTAAACTGAACTAGAACTGAACTAGAACTGACTAGAACTGAACTAGAACTGAACTAGAACTGAACTAGAACTGAACTAGAACTGAACTAGAACTGAACTAGAACTGAACTAGAACTGAACTAGAACTGAACTAGAACTGAACTAGAACTGAACTAGAACTGAACTAGAACTGAACTAGAACTGAAACTAGAACTGAACTAGAACTGAACTAGAACTGAACTAGAACTGAACTAGAACTGAACTAGAACTGAACTAGAACTGAACTAGAACTGAACTAGAACTGAACTAGAACTGAACTAGAACTGAACTAGAACTGAACTAGAACTGAACTAGAACTGAACTAGAACTGAACTAGAACAGAACTAGAACTGAACTAGAACTGAACTAGAACTGAACTAGAACTGAACTAGAACTGAACTAGAACTGAACTAGAACTGAACTAGAACTGAACTAGAACTGAACTAGAACTGAACTAGAACTGAACTAGAACTGAACTAACTGAACTAGAACTGAACTAGAACTGAACTAGAACTGAACTAGAACTGAACTAGAACTGAACTAGAACTGAACTAGAACTGAACTAGAACTGAACTAGAACTGAACTAGAACTGAACTAGAACTGAACTAGAACTGAACTAGAACTGAACTAGAACTGAACTAGAACTGAACTAGAACTGAACTAGAACTGAACTAGAACTGAACTAGAACTGAACTAGAACTGAACTAGAACTGAACTAGAACTGAACTAGAACTGAACTAGAACTGAACTAGACTGAACTAGAACTGAATTAGAACTGAACTAGAACTGAAGTAGAACTGAACTAGAACTGAACTAGAACTGAACTAGAACTGAACTAGAACTGAACTAGAACTAAACTAGAACTGAACTAGAACTGAACTAGAACTGAACTAGAACTGAACTAGAACTGAACTAGAACTGAACTAGAACTAGAACTGAACTAGAACTGAACTAGAACTGAACTAGAACTGAACTAGAACTGAACTAGAACTGAACTAGAACTAAACTAGAAATGAACTAGATTAAATATGATTTAAAAAAGTAAATCTTCTAAAAATTTCTTTCACAATTTACATCATATGAAATGTTTATGTCTCTTAGAAACCAAGAGTAATAATTCTTAATATTTTTTTAACTACAAATCTCAACATTTAATGGCGAACTCTTGTAAAACGGAAATATGCCATGAATCGACGCAAAAAAAAAGCCGGCTGTAATGTTTTATTATATAAATTATAAGTACTAGATAATAATTTATGTGATTTTGAAAGAAACAAATATGGCTTCTTGAAACAAAATCAAAAAAGCACCCTTTTTTCATTAAACTTAAAACGACGGTGGTCTGTAATAGAAAATATGAAAACAATACTCCATCTGATTAACAACTTATGCTGGTACAAATTGGTACTGTGGAGAGAATACCAATAGAGAAAGAAATCAGCTTTCAAAGTAAGGTGAAAGGTAATGCTCAAAGTAAGCACTTAAGGTTGCTAGAGGAATCAGAATTAACTGACCCGAACAAAATTCTCTTAAATAACTACATCTTTAGAGAATTTTGCTAAATTTTAAAGAAATAATCTTGAGTATATTTCTCAAATATAAACTTTAAAACTTTCTTTAAATAATACATATCCTCCACCCCACAACCACAAATACAAACAAAACTCAAAAAAAGAAAACTTCTAAGGCTGCAAAAACTAAAAAGTCTTCAAATAAACTTGAAAAAAAAACATTAAAAAATAATAGACTAAACAACGGAAATCAAAAAAGTAAATATTTTCGGTGAAATGGAAGGAGATCACAACACAAGTCCTTTAAAATTTAGTATAAATATTTAAAATAGAAACACTTTTTCAAGCACTAGTATTCAACAACATATAAATGGGTTTTCAATGATTCTTACGCAAAAACTTACTTTAACTTCCGTTAACAATTTTTTTCGGGGAATAATATTTTTGTATTTTTGAAGTCCATGCAAAGAAAGAAACACTTAAAAAATAATGTTTTCAAAAATAACTCACATAAATATTTTTTGGATAGATAAATACATTGGCGTTGGCACTTAACTTCCCCTTTTACTATTGGTGAATGGTTGGACTTTTTATATTTGGTAAATATTTTGTTAAGATAACAGGTTTTAAGAAAAAGTACTTTAAAGTACCCTACAACATTAAAGGAGGACTATACTATAGACTATTCTAGACCATAGGTTACACTCTAGACTAGAGTATAAACTAGGACTAGAACAGAACAGAACTAGAACTGAACCAGAACAGAACTAGAACAGAACTAGAAAAGAACTAGAACAGAACCAGACCAGAACCAGACCAGAACTAGAACAGAACTAGAAGAGAACTAGAAGAGAACTAGAACAGAACTAGAACAGAACTAGAACAGAACTAGAACAGAACTAGAACAGAACTAGAACAGAACTAGAACAGAACTAGAACAGAACTAGAACAGAACTAGAACAGAACTAGAACAGAACTAGAACAGAACTAGAACAGAAGTAGAACAGAACTAGAACAGAACTAGAACAGAACTTGAACAGAACTAGAACAGAACTAGAACAGAACTAGAACAGAACAAGAACAGAACTAGAACGGAACTAGAACAGAACTAGAACAGAACTAGAACAGAACTAGAACAGAACTAGAACAGAACTAGAACAGAACTAGAACAGAACTAGAACAGAACTAGAACAGAACTAGAACAGAACTAGAACAGAACTACAACAGAACTAGAACAAACAGAACTAGAACAGAACTAGAACAGAACTAGAACAGAACTAGAACAGAACTAGAACAGAACTAGAACAGAACTAGAACAGAACTAGAACAGAACTAGAACAGAACTAGAACAGAACTAGAACAGAACTAGAACAGAACTAGAACAGAACTAGAACAGAACTAGAACAGAACTAGAACAGAACTAGAACAGAACTAGAACAGAACTAGAACAGAACTAGAACAGAACTAGAACAGAACTAGAACAGAACTAGAACGGAACTAGAACTGAACTAGAACAGAACTCGAACAGAACTAGAACAGAACTAGAACAGAACTAGAACAGAACTAGAACAGAACTAGAACAGAACTAGAACAGAACTAGAACAGAACTAGAACAGAACTAGAACAGAACTAGAACAGAACTAGAACTAGAACAGAACTAGAACAGAACTAGAACAGAACTAGAACAGAACTAGAACAGAACTAGAACAGAACTAGAACAGAACTAGAACAGAACTAGAACAGAACAGAACTGAACTAGAACAGAACAATTAAGAAATTATAGTCGGCCGATGCCGACCATATACTACCCTACACCATTGACAAAAATATAATGTGATTTAGTTGCCATAATAAAGCATTTAAGTTGAATTGTACCTTGCCTTAGATATACATACTTAAGCCGTTTATTGTTGAATAAAATTGTGGACATTTAAGTGAAATTTTGATGGGGGCTTTTCATAGGGGCTAGGGTCATATGAGAACCTATTATTATGGAATTCGTGAGGGTCATCAAGTCTTGTATACAACTTGGTTTTTGCAGCTTTTTGTCGAGATATGAGTATATTAAACATAATTATGAACTTAAAAGCCCTATTCGGCGGGTTCAGTAGTATGGGGGCTAGGTGAAATAATGGACCGATGTAAACCATTTTCAACTGGCTTGGTCTACGGTACCATAAAATATCATGTGCCAAATTTCTTTGAATTATCTCCAAAATTGCGACCTGTAGTTTGATTACAAGGTTTAAAAGACCTATTCGAGGGTTCAGTTGTATGGGGGCTAGGTGAAATAATGGACCGATGTTAACCATTTTCAATAGGCTTCGTCTACGATACCATAAAAGATCATGCGCCAAATTTCATTGCATTATCTCCAAAATTGCGACCTGTAGTTTGATTACAAGGATTACAAGCCCTATTGGGGGGTTCAATTGTATGGGGGCTAGGTGAAATAATGGACCGATCTTAACCATTTTCAATAGGCTTCGTCCTAGCGACAATAGAAGATCATGTACAAAATGTCATTGAATTATCTTCAAAATTGCGACCTGTAGTTTGATTACAAGGTTTACATGGACGGACGGACATAGCTAAATCGACTCAGAAAATGATTCTGAGCCGATTGGTATACTTTAAGTTGGGTATAGGACCAATATTATTGTGCGTTACAATTATCAGCACAAACCAATATACCCTCCCCACTAAAGTGGTGTAGGGTATAACTAGAACAGAACTAGAACAGAACAAAACAGAACAGAACAAAACTAGAACAGAACTAGAACAGAACTAGAACAGAACTAGAACAGAACTAGAACAGAACTAGAACAGAACTAGAACAGAACTAGAACAGAACTAGAACAGAACTAGAACAGAACTAGAACAGAACTAGAACAGAACTAGAACAGAACTAGAACAGAACTGGACTGGACTACAACTGAACTAGAACTAAAAGAGACTTAAAAGAGAACTTAACTAGAAGTAAAAAAGAATTGAAATAATAGGTAGCTTTTAGAAAAGTCTACATGATCCTTTCTTTTAAATTCTATATTTCTGAACCCTCCATTAAAAGTTTTTGCTATGTTTTCCTTACAAAAGAAACACCTCCGTTCGGCTTATCAAACAAACCAAACTAAACATACATATTTACATACAAACTCCTAAGACCTTTAAGGTTTTAGTTTACTTTTTTTCTGATTATTTCAACGTTTTTTGTTAATACCCTGACAGGACATTCAAATGTGTTTTTATTGATTTTGAAAAAAGAGAAATTTACGTTACGCGTGTTTAAAATTTTGATGGTGCTGCTGATGATTGAAGATGATGGTGATGACTATGACAACGGCCAATGTTGGTAAAATAAAAGTTAAAGTACATAGCAGCTACTGCTGCTGCTGTCACTAACGGATGTGATGTCCTTTACATTTTTAATATCCGCCGGTGATAAGTTAAATTATAGCCGAATGGCGTCCTGTATTTTATTTCGCTTTTTTATTTAACTAGACCATTGAATATATTTTTTTGTTAAAATTGGAAGGGGAGTTTGATTTAAGCTAGTTTAAGTCTATTATTCAACTGATAGCATTTGGCTATATTCTTAAAAAGTGACTTTTATTGGTTTCTTCTTTTTTTCGCTTTTCATTTACAATTGGATGATTTTGATAAGCTAAAATTGTAAGCTTTTTTTCAATTTAAAGGAAATTGAAATTAGTAGTTGGAAATGTTTAACAAACTAGAAGTAAATTTCACATTATTAAACAAATTTTGAGAAAATATTTTTCGAGTGTATTTAACTAAATTTTTTTCAAAAGTCAAACCTCATTAACTTTTCAAATGTTGGTCATAAATTAGTAATGATAAAAATGATGATTGCTAACTGTATATTTTTTATTGGTTTCAATATAATTTTCTCTATTAAAATTCACCAAAAAAATAATGGCTTTAAATAAATGTACAAAATGCCATAAATTATAAATAAAATTTACTCCCCATTTTTTGTTGAAATTGTCCCTTTTTTGCAGTAGTAAACAGTTAATTTTTTTCTGAAAATGGCGTTTGTTGTATAATTTTAATTTCTAGAAAAAAAGTGGTTGAATTTTATTAGAAATTGTTATATTTTAACGGAAAATTGCATTCGCCCTTGGGTGGGTGATTCACATGTATGTTACATATACGTTTAACTTATATCTGTATATAAAGAAAACCATATACATATGTGTTTATTTAGAAGTATATAATATAAGAAATCAACCCCTAACTACTACAAACCCTTTGTTCTGAGAACTTTTGAAATAGCAAAAGTTGTCTATAATAGTAAATACATAGAAAATACGAGGGGTGGTATAATAGTGTTATAAATGATAGAATGCGCTACCAAAAGAACCAAAATATTGGTTCTAATTGGAACTATAGACTAGACTACAGACTGAACTACAACTGAACTAAAACTAGAACTGAACTAGAAACTGAACTAGAACTGAACTAGAACTGAACTAGAACTGAACTAGAACTGAACTAGAACTGAACTAGAACTGAACTAGAACTGAACTAGAACTGAACTAGAACTGAACTAGAACTGAACGAGAAGAACTGACTAGAACTGAACTAGAACTGAACTAGAACTGAACTAGAACTGAACTAGAACTGAACTAGACTGAACTAGAACTGAACTAGAACTGAACTAGAACTGAAATAGAACTGAACTAGAACTGAACTAGAACATCTGAACTAGAACGGACTAGACGAACTAGACTGAACTAGAACGGACTAGAACTGAACTAGAACTGACTAGAACTGAACTAGACCGAACTAGAACTGAACTAGAACTGAACTAGAACTGAACTAGAACTGAACTAGAACTGAACTAGAACTGAACTAGAACTGAACTAGAAACTGAACTAGAACTGAACTAGAACTGAACTAGAACTGAACTAGAACTGAACTGAACTGAACTAGAACTGAACTAGAACTGAACTGAACTAGAACTGAACTGAACTAGAACTGAACTAGAACTGAACTACAACTGAACTACAACTGAACTACAACTGAACTACAAATGAACTAGAACTGAACTAGAACTAAACCAGAAATTGAACTAGAACTGAACTAGAACGAACTAGAACAGAACTAGAACAGAACTAAACTGAACTAGAACGGAACTAGAACTGAACTAGAACTGAACTAGAACTGAACTAGACTGACTAGACTGAACTAGAACTAACTGAACTAGAACTGAACTAGAACTGAACTAGAACTGAACTAGAACTGAACTAGAACTGAACTAGAACTGAACTAGAACTGAACTAGAACTGAACTAGAACTGAATGAACTGAACTAGAACTGAACTAGAACTGAACTAGACTGAACTAGATCTGAACTAGGAACTGAACTAGAACTGAACTAGAACTGAACTAGAACTGAACTAGAACTGAACTAAGAACTAGAACTGAACTAGAACTGAACTAGAACTGAACTAGAACTGAACTAGAACTGAACTAGAACTGAACTAGAACTGAACTAGAACTGAACTAGAACTGAACTAGAACTGAACTAGAACTGAACTAGAACTGAACTAGACTGAACTGAACTGAACTAGAACTGAACTAGAACTGAACTAGAACTGAACTAGAACTGAACTAGAACTGAACTAGAACTGAACTAGAACTGAACTAGAACTGAACTTGAACTGAACTAGAACTGAACTAGAACTAGAACTGAACTAGAACTGAACTAGAACTGAACTACTGACTAAACTGACACTAGAACTGAACTAGAACTGAACTTGAACTGAACTAGAACTGAACTAGAACTGAACTAGAACTGAACTAGAACTGAACTAGAACTGAACTAGAACTGAACTAGAACTGAACTAGAACTGAAACTAGAACTGAACTAGAACTGAACTAGAACTGAACTAAGAACTGAACTAGAACTGAATTAGAACTGAAACTAGAACTAGAACAAAACTAGAACTGAACTAAAACTGAACATAAAATATTCCGGTCATTAACATAAAATTGAAAATAAAAACTTAACGCATTATTAATTTTTATTATTACAAACATTCATAAAAATGTCCTTTAAACCCAAAAACACACTTTCACTAGCAGAGGTCACAAAATAAACAAATGACACAAGTGTCCCGTCTCCCTAGTTAAGACCACAACATGTGGTTAAACAAATTGTGAAGGACACCAAGGTAACCAAGAAACAAATAAGTGAAAACCTTAAGGACACTTTCAGCGTGAAAATTAATTAAGAAAAACTCTGACATACAACAAAAAAATAGATAATAAACAGCTAAACCCTTTCGGATGTTCGAGACAAAAAATCTTCCTTATTTAGATCTATATAAAAAAGCATCAGTTTAAACAGCTGTTGCAATAACAAAAAGGATCAAAGGATCATAATATATACAAATTTTATTAATAATAAGCATGCCAAGAACAAAAACAGAAAGTGAATTTTTTTATGAATTTGAAAAAAAAAACACGATCATAGAACATTTTTAACAACTGACTAAAAGGAATGTGAAGCAGGATACCATATGGATACAGGATATAAAAAAACCTTAACATTTACATATTTTTCTAATCAACTATAGAGAGAAAAAAATCTTAATTTAACACACGGCAAAAGGGTTGCTAAAGGTGCGTGTTTCAATTCCTTTTAATAAATTGAAAAAAACGAATTTAAACAAAATTATGCGTGTATGCAAATGATGTTTGTTGCCACAGGATGAATAGAGGATGAAACACACATAAAAAGGATGCTGCGTAAATAAGGATATGAGAGAGAGTAGACAGACATGTACACGAGATGTAAATGATTATTGTTTGTTAGAAATTTATATGGAACATTAATTAACGTACTAAAGCATTGTTGTAGAGAAAAAATATGAATTCATAGCGAACTAAAGGGAGGAATGTAAGAATGAATGACATTTGAAGTAATTTTTGACAATTGATTTTAAAAGTTTGATAAACACAAAAATAAATAGAAATTGATTAAACAAAAAGTAGTAAGATGAATAAACAACAAAAAAAGTTTGAAAACTTAGACAGAGGAAAGTTAATTTTATTTTAATTACAAAACTTGTTTGAGATTAGAGAAATGTGAAGTAGTAAAACAACGGTCTGATCAGAACTACTAGGCAATAGAATAGACCGTAGACTAGACTATAGTCTAGTCTATAGACTAGACTATAGACTAGACTATAGACTAGACTACAGACTAGACTATAGACTAGACTACAGACTAGACTATAGACTAGACTATAGACTAGACTATAGACTAGACTATAGACTAGACTATAGACTAGACTATAGATTAGACTATAGACCTAGACAATAGACTAGACTATATACTAGACTATAGACTAGACTATAGACTAGACTATAGACTAGACTATAGACTAGACTATAGAAGACTAGACTAGATGACTAGACTATAGACTAGACTATAGACTAGACTATAGACTAGACTATAGCTACTAGACTATAGACTAGACTATAGACTAGACTATAGACTAGACTATAGACTAGACTATAGACTAGACTAGATAGACTAAGACTAGACTATAGACTAGACTATAGACTAGACTATGGACTAGACTATAGACTAGACTATAGACTAGACTATAGACTAGACTAGACTAGACTAGACTATAGACTAGACTATAGATTAGACTATAGACTAGACTATAGACTAGACTATAGACTAGACTATAGACTAGACTATAGACTAGACTATAGACTAGACTATAGATTAGACTATAGACTAGACTATAGACTAGACTATAGTCGATGTGAGTTGGAAATTTTGAAATAACTACTTCTTGCATGTTTTACTGACATATAGAGCAGTTTTTAAAAACATCGTCTTTAAATATATTGACAATTGACCCTTTGGTTAATTAAGTTTTTTGTTCAATTTAGAGGTCATTTGTTTTGTAGTTGTTTGAGTAAAGAGTCCTGTCATGTATTTGCGTGCTTTTGGTTTTAATTTCAAATTAAACTTTCTTCACACACAACATAATCCAGTCTATAGCCTAATCAATAGTCTAGTATGTAGCCTATACTGTAGCTTAGTCTAGTCTATAGTCTAGTCTATAGTCTAGTCTATAGTCTAGTCTAGTCTATAGTCTAGTCTATAGTCTAGTCTATAGTCTAGTCTATAGTCTAGTCTATAGTCTAGTCTATAGTCTAGTCTATAGTCTAGTCTATAGTCTAGTCTATAGTCTAGTCTATAGTCTAGTCTATAGTCTAGTCTATAGTCTAGTCTATAGTCTAGTCTATAGTCTAGTCTATAGTCTAGTCTATAGTCTAGTCTATAGTCTAGTCTATAGTCTAGTCTATAGTCTAGTCTATAGTCTAGTCTATGGTCTAGTCTATAGTCTAGTCTATAGTCTAGTCTATAGTCTAGTCTATAGTCTAGTCTATAGTCTAGTCTATAGTCTAGTCTATAGTCTAGTCTATAGTCTAGTCTATAGTCTAGTCTATAGTCTAGTCTATAGTCTAGTCTATAGTCTAGTCTATAGTCTAGTCTATAGTCTAGTCTATAGTCTAGTCTATAGTCTAGTCTATAGTCTAGTCTATAGTCTAGTCTATAGTCTAGTCTAGTCTATAGTCTAGTCTAGTCTATAGTCTAGTCTATAGTCTAGTCTATAGTCTAGTCTAGTCTATAGTCTAGTCTAGTCTATAGTCTAGTCTAGTCTATAGTCTATAGTCTAGTCTAGTCTATAGTCTATAGTCTATAGTCTAAGTCTATAGTCTATAGTCTATAGTCTAGTCTAGTCTAGTCTAGTCTATAGTCTAGTCTAGTCTAGTCTATAGTCTAGTCTAGTCTAGTCTAGTCTAGTCTAGTCTAGTCTATAGTCTAGTCTATAGTCTAGTCTATAGTCTAGTCTATAGTCTAGTCTATAGTCTAGTCTATAGTCTAGTCTATAGTCTAGTCTATAGTCTAGTCTATAGTCTAGTCTATAGTCTAGTCTATAGTCTAGTCTATAGTCTAGTCTATAGTCTAGTCTATAGTCTAGTCTATAGTCTAGTCTATAGTCTAGTCTATAGTCTATAGATTAGACTATAGACTAGACTATAGACTAGACTATGGACTAGACTATAGACTAGACTATAGACTAGACTATAGACTAGACTATAGACTAGACTATAGACTAGACTATAGACTAGACTATAGACTAGACTATAGACTAGACTAGACTAGACTATAGACTAGACTATAGACTAGACTATAGACTAGACTATAGACTAGACTATAGACTAGACTATAGACTAGACTATAGACTAGACTATAGACTAGACTATAGACTAGACTATAGACTAGACTATAGACTAGACTATAGACTAGACTATAGACTAGACTATAGACTAGACTATAGACTAGACTATAGACTAGACTATAGACTAGACTATAGACTAGACTATAGACTAGACTATAGACTAGACTATAGACTAGACTATAGACTAGACTATAGACTAGACTATAGACTAGACTATAGACTAGACTATAGACTAGACTATAGACTAGACTATAGACTAGACTATAGACTAGACTATAGACTAGACTATAGACTAGACTATAGACTAGACTATAGACTAGACTATAGACTAGACTATAGACTAGACTATAGACTAGACTATAGACTAGACTTTAGACTAGACTATAGACTAGACTTTAGACTAGACGATGACTAGACTATAGACTAGACTAAACTAGGCTAAGACTGCACTAATTCCTTTTTACAAATTTTTTTATTAAGGATGACGTAAGGGAAAATAATATGACAATATCCCTCTCCGCATCTTAAAGAATTAAAGTAGAAAGCCATCATTAACAAATATCTTTCTTTCAACACAATTGCTAAACAAACCTCAACATTAACTGATCGTTATTATGTAGCATTTTACAACTACACCCTAATTATACGAAAGAGTCCCAAATCTTTGTAATAATTTTAGGGGGATGCAATTTAGGCAACCGGTTTTCTTGTTCACAAATTATGATGTTTGTTTATTTCAAGAAACAATGACCTGAGGTCACTTTTAATAGGCTGGAAAATTGAATAGTTGGAAAATTTTTTTCAAGACCGGTTTTTCTTAAAGGCAAATATTTAGGTAGGGTGTTTTGATCGCGTGCCTATTTGCATGGTTTTTGTGTGATTATAAAACGATTTTGTTTGTAGAACAACAGTGGTCAGTGTGTTGAAAGTGTGATATTGTGGATGACTCTATTGGTGGTCAGTTATTGTTTGGCGAATATTATATAATGCTAATTGAGCATGTAATTAGTTGGTTTAAGAGTTAAGCAACAAGTTGTGTATGATCCTTTTGGAAATAAAGGAAAAACTGGTTTTAAAAGTGATCGTACTTAATAAAAATAGGGAATTTTTTTTCGGATTTAGAATGATTAGTTAAGGTAAGTGTTAGAACTATTAGTAAAAGTCAATCTGTTTGGCTATAGTCTGGAAGTATTAACCGGTCTAGATTATAAACTTTTAACTAATTTAGTTTTACTTTAACTAAGTTGTCTTAAATACTTAAACAGTTTTACAATTTATTTATTGTGCTACTTCTTTTGGTTAAGTTTTTATAAGTTTTCAAGGATTGTCTGCGATTTTTATATTCTTTATTATTTCTTAAGGAATTTTTCTTTTTCTTTATCTTCTCTAAAGCTTAAGAGGCGTATAAGTTTATTTAAAAAAAAAACTTTATTTTTTCATTATGAAATGCTGCCAAAGAAGATAAAGAACATGGTGCTGATGATAGTTAAAGAACACTTGAAGGAATGATAAAATATACATTCCTTATATAGAGAAGTTTTGAAAATAACATAAAAGAAACCAAATATATGATGAATTTAAATTTTATAAATAAAACAAAATTTGTTTAAGGGAAAACTATTAAGTAGAAAATAAAATGAAGTATTTTTTAGGTATTAATTTCATTTAAATATTAAGTCCTTTTTGCTATTACCTACAAATTACTTTACAACTAAAAATTTGTCATTATTTTTTATACAGCGACCATAAATTTTCTTAATTACTCTATTAAATAACACGTAATAATTTAATTAAAAAACCCCATTACATTTATTGTTGCTGGCTGTTTGTTAAATTGTACAAAATGTTTATATTTATTACATTTTCTAAACAATAAATTCAATTAAACAACTAAATTCAGGCAATTAAAACTAGATCATTTATGGTGGATTACAATATCGATGAGTTTGTCACAACCCCTAAATACATACTCACGAAAACGCAAAGAAATTCACACGCACTTTCGATAAATTAATCATAAAAGGACGAACATTACGTTCGTCTAAAAGAAGTGTTATAAAAACCCACCTCCGATGTGAGTTGGAAATTTTGAAATAACTACTTCTTGCATGTTTTACTGACATATAGAGCAGTTTTTAAAAACATTGTCTTTAAATATATTGACAATTGACCCTTTGGTTAATTAAGTTTTTTGTTCAATTTAGAGGTCATTTGTTTTGTAGTTGTGTGAGTAAAAGAGTCCTGTCATAAATTTGCGTGCTTTTGGTTTTAATTTCAAACTAAACTTTCTTCACACACAAACATCATCCAGTCTATAGCCTAATCAACAGTCTAGTATGTAGCCAACACTGTAGCCTAGTCTAGTCTATAGTCTAGTCTATAGTCTAGTCTATAGTCTAGTCTATAGTCTAGTCTATAGTCTAGTCTATAGTCTAGTCTATAGTCTAGTCTATAGTCTAGTCTATAGTCTAGTCTAAAGTCTAGTCTATAGTCTAGTCTATAGTCTAGTCTATAGTCCAGTCTAAAGTCTAGTCTATAGTCTAGTCTATAGTCTAGTCTATAGTCTAGTCTATAGTCTAGTCTATAGTCTAGTCTATAGTCTAGTCTATAGTCTAGTCTATAGTCTAGTCTATAGTCTAGTCTATAGTCTAGTCTATAGTCTAGTCTATAGTCTAGTCTATAGTCTAGTCTATAGTCTAGTCTATAGTCTAGTCTATAGTCTAGTCTATAGTCTAGTCTAGTCTAGTCTATAGTCTAGTCTATAGTCTAGTCTATAGTCTAGTCTATAGTCTAGTCTATAGTCTAGTCTATAGTCTAGTCTATAGTCTAGTCTATAGTCTAGTCTATAGTCTAGTCTATAGTCTAGTCTATAGTCTAGTCTATAGTCTAGTCTATAGTCTAGTCTATCTATAGTCTAGTCTATAGTCTAGTCTATAGTCTAGTCTATAGTCTAGTCTATAGTCTAGTCTATAGTCTAGTCTATAGTCTAGTCTATAGTCTAGTCTATAGTCTAGTCTATAGTCTAGTCTATAGTCTAGTCTATAGTCTAGTCTATAGTCTAGTCTATAGTCTAGTCTATAGTCTAGTCTATAGTCTAGTCTATAGTCTAGTCTATAGTCTAGTCTATAGTCTAGTCTATAGTCTAGTCTATAGTCTAGTCTATAGTCTAGTCTATAGTCTAGTCTATAGTCTAGTCTATAGTCTAGTCTATAGTCTAGTCTATAGTCTAGTCTATAGTCTAGTCTATAGTCTAGTCTATAGTCTAGTCTAGTCTAGTCTATAGTCTAGTCTATAGTCTAGTCTATAGTCTAGTCTATAGTCTAGTCTATAGTCTAGTCTATAGTCTAGTCTATAGTCTAGTCTATAGTCTAGTCTATAGTCTAGTCTATAGTCTAGTCTATAGTCTAGTCTATTGTCTATAGTCTAGTCTATAGTCTAGTCTATAGTCTAGTCTATAGTCTAGTCTATAGTCTAGTCTATAGTCTAGTCTATAGTCTAGTCTAGTCTAGTCTATAGTCTAGTCTATAGTCTAGTCTATAGTCTAGTCTATAGTCTAGTCTATAGTCTAGTCTATAGTCTAGTCTATAGTCTAGGCTATAGTCTAGTCTATAGTCTAGTCTATAGTGAAGTCTTTAGTCTATTTCATCATCTAGTTTATATTCTACGCAATTGTTTGTTATTTATATTGTAATCAAATGTAGAGTTGGGATACTTTCCCATCGTGCTAAGTAAATTTTCTTTGAAATCTACATTAAACATAAAAATTAAATTAAAACTAAATAATTTGTTCCTCATCATTTTTGGCTTAAGAAAGACTGACACATATACATGTGGTCATAAATGGAAAAAAGGTCATATGATTTATGTTCTTACATGCATGCCCATGGTGCGTGTTAATTGTCCAAGACATAAACATTAAGTGTAAAACACTTTAAGCCTTTTACTAACAAACAAACGCCCCTCATTTAACTGAACTCTGGCAAGGATATCAATATACAAATTAGTTACATCAGAGATAAAAACCATTGCTACTGTTACCACTAGTTTTAGTTTCATTATATTCCAACAAAAAATAGATGACATATGTAAATGTCGATTTGCTATTAAAACACATAAACTATCCTTAAATATTTTACTCATATCCTGTTCAAATCATGCTGTTTTAAGTGAAAGGAAAGAACTAAACATCTTCCCTTTAGTTTCAACACTAATGAACTTGGTAGATAACAACACGTTATATTTAAATTAATAATTTATAAACGTTAATGTACCTTTCAATGTTTTTTTCTATATTTTACATTTATTTTTTGTTGTATTTTCATGTCCTTCAGAGAAAGTGTCATATCCTATAGTTTTTTTTTTCCGTATATGTGTTGTAAAATCATGTTAGTTTTACCAGCAAACAACACTTTCCATTACGAATTGTGGAAAAAAGGGTGTTTTTTTGGGTTATATTTACCTTAAATGAAATGAAAATGTTTTGGACGAGACCTTCAGTTTTGTTTGCTATTTACAAACACCGCATGTCAAACCCTTTTCTTTTATTTCCTCCGTTCTTTTTTTT
>NW_023996762.1:0-33115 GCF_015586225.1 Lucilia sericata
TTTGAGGTTCCGATATGGTTGTGAATAACTTTGACAGTTTTCATGCTATGACAGTCGTTTATACATCTTTTTATTGCATTTTAGTTGCCATTTGTTTTGGTATATAATTTATTGCATAATGTATTTTTAGGAAATGGCCACTTGTATAGATCGGTAGAATTATTTTCCCAGGTTTAAAAAGGCGGTAATTTGAGGTTCCGATATGGTTGTGAATAACTTTGACAGTTTTCATGCTATGACAGTCATTTATGCACCATTTTAAAGCATTATGATTGCACTTTAATTTGGTATATCATTTGTGGCACAATGTGTTCGTCTAAAAAATGGTCAATTTGAAGGATCGGTAGAATTATTGTTCTATGTTTAAAAACGCGGTAATTTGAGGTTCCGATATGGTTGCAAATAACTTTGACAGTTTTCATGCTAGGGCAATAGTTTATGCAACATTTTAAAGCATTACAGTTGGACTTTATTTTGGTGTATAATTTGGGCATAATGAATTTTTACAAAAGTTGGATAGATCGGTATATTTATTGGTACAGGTTCAAAAATGCGGTAATTTAAGGCTCCGATATGGTTGCAAATAACTTTTATAGTTTTCATGTTATAACAGTCGTTTATATATTTTTTTGCATTATAGTTGCCATTTGTTTTGGTATATAATTTATTGCATAATATATTTTTAGAAAATTGCCAATTGGATAGATCGGTAGAATTATTTTCACAGCTTTAAAAAGGCGGTAATTTGTGGTTCCGATATGGTTGCAAATAACATTGACAGTTTTCATGCTATGACAGTCATTTATGCATCATTTTAAAGCATTATGATTGCACTTTAATATGGTATATAATTTGTAGCATAATGTGTGTTTTTACTAATTGGTGAATTTGATAGATCGGTAGAATTATTGTTCTATGTTTAATAAACGCGGTAATCTGAGGTTCCGATATGGCTGCAATTAACTTTGGCAGTTTTCGTGCTAGGACAATCGTTTATGCACCATTTTAAAGCATTAAAATTGCCATTTGTTTTGGTATATAATTTATTGCATAATGTATTTTTAGAAAACGGCCAATTGGATAAATCGATAGAATTATTTTCCCAGGTTTAAAAACGCGGTAATTTGAGGTTCCGATATGGTTGTGAATAACTTTGACAGTTTTCATGCTATGACAGTCATTTATGCATCATTTTAAAGCATTACAGTTGTACTTTGTTTTTGTGTATAATTTGTGGCATAATGAATTTTTACAAAAATTGGATAGATCGGTATATTATTGGTACAGGTTTAAAAATGCGGTAATTTAAGGCCCCGATATGGTTGCAAATAACTTTTATAGTTTTCATGTTATAACAGTCGTTTATACATCTTTTTATTGCATTTTAGTTGCCATTTGTTTTGGTATATAATTTATTGCATAATGTATTTTTAGAAGATGGCCAAGTGGATAGATCGATAGAATTATTGTTCTATGTTTAAAAAGGCGGTAATTTGAGGTTCCGATATGGTTGTAAATTACTTTGACAGTTTTCATGCTATGACAGTCATTTATGCATCAGTTTAGAGCATTATGATTGCACTTTATTTTGGTGTATATTTGTGGCATAATGAATTTTTACAAAAGTTGGATAGATCGGTATATTTATTGGTACAGGTTTAAAAATGCGGTAATTCAAGGCTCCGATATGGTTGCAATTAACTTTGGCAGTTTTCGTGCTAGAACAGTCGTTTATGCACCATTTTAAAGCATTTTGTTTGGTATATAATTTTTGCATAATGTATTTTTAGAAAATGGCCAATTGGATAGATCGGTAGAATTATTTTCCCAGGTTTAAAAAGGCGGTAATTTGAGGTTCCGATATGGCTGTGAATAACTTTGACAGTTTTCATGCTATGACAGTCATTTATGCATCATTTTAAAGCATTATGATTGCACTTTAATTTGGTATATCATTTGTGGCACAATGTGTTCGTCTAAAAAATGGTCAATTTGATGGATTGGTAGAATTATTGTTCTATGTTTAAAAACGCGGTAATTTGAGGTTCCGATATGGTTGCAAATAACTTTGACAGTTTTCATGCTAGGGCATTAGTTTACGCATCATTTTAAAGCATTACAGTTGCACTTTTTTTGGTGTATAATTTGTGGCATAATGAATTTTTACAAAAGTTGGATAGATCGGTATATTTATTGGTACAGGTTTAAAAATGCGGTAATTCAAGGCTCCGATATGGTTGCAAATAACTTTTATAGTTTTCATGTTATAACAGTCGTTTATATATCTTTTTATTGCATTATAGTTGCCATTTGTTTTGGTATATAATTTATTGCATAATATTTTTAGAAAATTGCCAATTGGATAGATCGGTAGAATTATTTTCAGCTTTAAAAGGCGGTAATTTGAGGTTCCGATATGGTTGCAATAACTTGACAGTTTTCATGCTATGACAGTCGTTTATGCACCATTTTAAAGCATTAAAATTGCCATTTGTTTTGGTATATAATTTATTGCATAATGTATTTTAGAAAATGGCCAATTGGATAGATCGGTAGAATTATTTCCCAGGTTTAAAAAGGCGGTAATTTGAGGTTCCGATATGGTTGTGAATAACTTGACAGTTTTCATGCTATGACAGTCATTTATGCATCAGTTTAAAGCATTATGATGGCACTTTAATTTGGTATATCATTTGTGGCACTAATGTGTTCGTCTAAAAAATGGTCAATTTGATGATCGGTAGAATTATTGTTCTATGTTTAAAAACGCGGTAATTTGAGGTTCCGATATGGTTTGCAAATAACTTTGACAGTTTTCATGCTAGGGCAATAGTTTATGCATCATTTAAAGCATTACAGTTGCACTTTATTTGGTGTATATTTGTGGCATAATGAATTTTACAAAAAGTTGGATAGATCGGTATATTATTGGTACAAGGTTTAAAAATGCGGTAATTCAAGGCTCCGATATGGTTGCAAATAACTTTATAGTTTTCATGTTATAACAGTCCGTTTATATATCTTTTATTGCATTATAGTTGCCATTTGTTTTGGTATATAATTTATTGCATAATATATTTTTAGAAAATGGCCAATTGGATAGATCGGTAGAATTATTTTCACAGCTTTAAAAAAGGCGGTAATTTGAGGTTCCGATATGGTTGCAAATAACATTGACAGTTTTCATGCTATGACAGTCATTTATGCTTCATTTTAAAGCATTATATTGCACTTTAATATGGTATATAATTTGTAGCATAATGTGTTTTTTTACTAATTGGTGAATTTGATAGATCGGTAGAATTATTGTTCTTGTTTAATAACGCGGTAATCTGAGGTTCCGATATGGCTGCAATTAACTTTGGCAGTTTTCGTGCTAGGACAGTCGTTTATGCACCATTTTAAAGCATTAAATTGCCATTTGTTTGGTATATAATTTATTGCATAATGTATTTTTAGAAAACGGCCAATTGGATAAATCGGTAGAATTATTTTCCCAGGTTTAAAAACGCGGTAATTTGAGGTTCCGATATGGTTGTGAATAACTTTGACAGTTTTCATGCTATGACAGTCATTTATGCATCATTTTAAAGCATTACAGTTGCACTTTGTTTTTGTGTATAATTTGTGGCATAATGAATTTTTACAAAAATTTGATGGTAAAGGTTTAAAAATGCGGTAATTTAAGGCCCCGATATGGTTGCAAATAACTTTTATAGTTTTCATTGCATTTTAGTTGCCATTTTTTTTGGTATATAATTTATTGCATAATGTATTTTTAGAAGATGGCCAATTGGATAGATCGATAGAATTATTTTCCCAGGTTTAAAAAGGCGGTAATTTGAGGTTCCGATATGGTTGTGAATTACTTTGACAGTTTTCATGCTATGACAGTCATTTATGCATCAGTTTAGAGCATTATGATTGCACTTTATTTTGGTGTATAATTTGTGGCATAATGAATTTTTACAAAAGTTGGATAGATCGGTATATTTATTGGGTACAGGTTTAAAAATGCGGTAATTCAAGGCTCCGATATGGTTGCAATTAACTTTGGCAGTTTTCGTGCTAGAACAGTCGTTTATGCACCATTTTAAAGCATTTTGTTTGGTATATAATTTATTGCATAATGTATTTTTAGAAAATGGCCAATTGGATAGATCGGTAGAATTATTTTCCCAGGTTTAAAAAGCGGTAATTTGAGGTTCCGATATGGCTGTGAATAACTTTGACAGTTTTCATGCTATGACAGTCATTTATGCATCATTTTAAAGCATTATGATTGCACTTTAATTTGGTGTATAATTTGTGGCATAATGAATTTTTACAAAAGTTGGATAGATCGGTATATTTATTGGTACAGGTTTAAAAATGCACCATTTTAAAAATGGTCAATTTGATGGATCGGTAGAATTATTGTTCTATGTTTAAAAACGCGGTAATTTGAGGTTCCGATATGGTTGCAAATAACTTTGACAGTTTTCATGCTAGGGCAATAGTTTAGCATCATTTTAAAGCATTACAGTGCACTTTATTTGGTGTATAATTTGTGGCATAATGAATTTTTACAAAAGTTGGATAGATCGGTATATTTATTGGTACAGGTTTAAAAATGCGGTATTCAAGGCTCCGATATGGTTGCAAATAACTTTTATAGTTTTCATGTTATAACAGTCGTTTATATATCTTTTTATTGCATTATAGTTGCCATTTGTTTTGGTATATATTTATTGCATAATATATTTTTAGAAAATTGCAATTGGATAGATCGGTAGAATTATTTTCACAGCTTTAAAAAGGCGGTAATTTGAGGTTCCGATATGGTTGCAAATAACATTGACAGTTTTCATGCTATGACAGTCATTTATGCATTCATTTTAAAGCATTATAGATTGCACTTTAATATGGTATATAATTTGTAGCATAATGTGTGTTTTTACTAATTGGTGAATTTGATAGATCGGTAGAATTATTGTTCTATGTTTAATAAACGCGGTAATCTGAGGTTCGAAGATGGCTGGCAATTAACTTTGGCAGTTTTCCGGGCTAGGACAGTCGTTATGCAACCATTTTAAAGCCATTTAAATTGCCATTGGTTTTGGTATATAATTTTATTGCATATGTATTTTAGAAAACGGCCAATTGGATAATCGGTAGAATTATTTTCCCAGGTTTAAAACGCGGTATTTGAGGTTCCGATATGGTTGGTGAATAACTTTGACAGGTTTCATGCTATGACAGTCATTATGCATCAATTTTAAAGCATTACAGTTGCACTTTGTTTTGTGTATAATTTTGTGGGCATAATGAATTTTACAAAATTTTGATGGTAAAGGTTTAAAAATGCGGTAATTTAAGGCCCCGATATGGTTGCAAATAACTTTAATAGTTTTCATTGCATTTTAGTTGCCATTTTTTTGGTATATAATTATTGCATAATGTATTTTAGAAGATGGCCAATTGGATAGATCGATAGAATTATTTTCCCAGGTTTAAAAAAGGCGGTAATTTGAGGTTCCGATATGGTTGTGAATTACTTTGACAGTTTTCATGCTATGACAGTCATTTATGCATCAGTTTAGAGCATTATGATTGCACTTTATTTTGGTGTATAATTTGTGGCATAATGAATTTTTACAAAAGTTGGATAGATCGGTATATTTATTGGTACAGGTTTAAAAATGCGGTAATTCAAGGCTCCGATATGGTTGCAATTAACTTTGGCAGTTTTCGTGCTAGAACAGTCGTTTATGCACCATTTTAAAGCATTTTGTTTGGTATATAATTTATTGCATAATGTATTTTTAGAAAATGGCCAATTGGATAGATCGGTAGAATTATTTTCCCAGGTTTAAAAAGCGCGGTAATTTGAGGTTCCGATATGGCTGTGAATAACTTTGACAGTTTTCATGCTATGACAGTCATTTATGCATCATTTAAAGCATTATGATTGCACTTTAATTTGGTATATCATTTGTGGCACAATGTGTTCGTCTAAAAAATGGTCAATTTGATGGATCGGTAGAATTATTGTTCTATGTTTAAAAACGCGGTAATTTGAGGTTCCGATATGGTTGCAAATAACTTTGACAGTTTTCATGCTAGGGGCATTAGTTTACGCATCATTTTAAAGCATTACAGTTGCACTTTATTTTGGTGTATAATTTGTGGCATAATGAATTTTTACAAAAGTTGGATAGATCGGTATATTTATTGGTACAGGTTTAAAAATGCGGTAATTCAAGGCTCCGATATGGTTGCAAATAACTTTTATAGTTTTCATGTTATAACAGTCGTTTATATATCTTTTATTGCATTATAGTTGCCATTTGTTTTGGTATATAATTTATTGCATAATATATTTTTAGAAAATTGCCAATTGGATAGATCGGTAGAATTATTTTCACAGCTTTAAAAAGGCGGTAATTTGAGGTTCCGATATGGTTGCAAATAACATTGACAGTTTTCATGCTATGACTGTCATTTATGCATCATTTTAAACCATTATGATTGCACTTTAATATGGCTATATAATTTGTAGCATAATGTGTGTTTTTACAAATTGGTCAATTTGATAGATCGGTAGAATTATTGTTCTATGTTTAATAAAAGCAGTAATCTGAGGTTCCGATATGGTTGCAATTAACTTTGGCAGTTTCGTGCTAGGACAGTCGTTTATGCACCATTTTAAAGCATTAAAATTGCCATTTGTTTTGGTATATAATTTATTGCATAATGTATTTTAAGAAAATGGCCAATTGGATAGATCGGTAGAATTATTTTCCCAGGTTTAAAAAGGCGGTAATTTGAGGTTCCGATATGGTTGTGAATAACTGACAGTTTTCATGCTATGACAGTCATTTATGCATCAGTTTAGAGCATTATGATTGCACTTTAATTTGGTATATCATTTGTGGCATAATGTGTTCGTCTAAAAAAATGGTCAATTTGATGGATCGGTAGAATTATTGTTCTATGTTTAAAAACGCGGTAATTTGAGGTTCTGATATGGTTGCAAATAACTTTGACAGTTTTCATGCTAGGGCAATAGTTTATGCATCATTTTAAAGCATTACAGTTGCACTTTATTTGGTGTATAATTTGTGGCATAATGAATTTTTACAAAAGTTGGATAGATCGGTATATTTATTGGTACAGGTTTAAAAATGCGGTTATTCAAGGCTCCGATATGGTTGCAAATAACTTTTATAGTTTTCATGTTATAACAGTCGTTTATATATCTTTTTATTGCATTATAGTTGCCATTTGTTTTGGTATATAATTTATTGCATAATATATTTTTAGAAAATTGCCAATTGGATAGATCGGTAGAATTATTTTCACAGCTTTAAAAAGGCGGTAATTTGAGGTTCCGATATGGTTGCAAATAACATTGACAGTTTTCATGCTATGACAGTCATTTATGCTTCATTTTAAAGCATTACAGTTGCACTTTAATATGGTATATAATTTGTAGCATAATGTGTGTTTTTACTAATTGGTGAATTTGATAGATCGGTAGAATTAGTGTTCTGTGTTTAATAAACGCGGTAATCTGAGGTTCCGATATGGCTGCAATTAACTTTGGCAGTTTTCGTGCTAGGACAGTCGTTTATGCACCATTTTAAAGCATTAAAATTGCCATTTGTTTTGGTATATAATTTATTGCATAATGTATTTTTAGAAAACGGCCAATTGGATAAATCGGTAGAATTATTTCCCAGGTTTAAAAAACGCGGTAATTTGAGGTTCCGATATGGTTGTGAATAACTTTGACAGTTTTCATGCTATGACATCATTTATGCATCATTTTAAAAGCATTACAGTTGCACTTTGTTTTTGTGTATAATTTGTGGCATAATGAATTTTTACAAAAATTTGATGGTACAGGTTTAAAAATGCGGTAATTTAAGGCCCCGATATGGTTGCAAATAACTTTTATAGTTTTCATGTTATAACAGTCGTTTATACAACTTTTTATTGCATTTTAGTTGCCATTTGTTTGGTATATAATTTATTGCATAATGTATTTTTAGAAACGGCCAATTGGATAAATCGGTAGAATTATTTTCCCAGGTTTAAAAACGCGGTAATTTGAGGTTCCGATATGGTTGTGAATAACTTTGACAGTTTTCATGCTATGACAGTCGTTTATACATCTTTTTATTGCATTTTAGTTGCCATTTGTTTTGGTATATAATTTATTGCATAATGTATTTTTAGGAAATGGCCACTTGTATAGATCGGTAGAATTATTTTCCCAGGTTTAAAAAGGCGGTAATTTGAGGTTCCGATATGGTTGTGAATAACTTTGACAGTTTTCATGCTATGACAGTCATTTATGCACCATTTTAAAGCATTATGATTGCACTTTAATTTGGTATATCATTTGTGGCACAATGTGTTCGTCTAAAAATGGTCAATTTGAAGGATCGGTAGAATTATTGTTCTATGTTTAAAAACGCGGTAATTTGAGGTTCCGATATGGTTGCAAATAACTTTGACAGTTTTCATGCTAGGGCAATAGTTTATGCAACATTTTAAAGCATTACAGTTGGACTTTATTTTGGTGTATAATTTGTGGCATAATGAATTTTTACAAAAGTTGGATAGATCGGTATATTTATTGGTACAGGTTCAAAAATGCGGTAATTTAAGGCTCCGATATGGTTGCAAATAACTTTTATAGTTTTCATGTTATAACAGTCGTTATATATATTTTTATTGCATTATAGTTGCCATTTGTTTTGGTATATAATTTATTGCATAATATATTTTTAGAAAATTGCCAATTGGATAGATCGGTAGAATTATTTTCACAGCTTTAAAAAGGCGGTAATTTGATGGTTCCGATATGGTTGCAAATAACATTGACAGTTTTCATGCTATGACAGTCATTTATGCATCATTTTAAAGCATTATGATTGCACTTTAATATGGTATATAATTTGTAGCATAATGTGTGTTTTTACTAATTGGTGAATTTGATAGATCGGTAGAATTATTGTTCTATGTTTAATAAACGCGGTAATCTGAGGTTCCGATATGGCTGCAATTAACTTTGGCAGTTTTCGTGCTAGGACAATCGTTTATGCACCATTTTAAAGCATTAAAATTGCCATTTGTTTTGGTATATAATTTATTGCATAATGTATTTTTAGAAAACGGCCAATTGGATAAATCGGTAGAATTATTTTCACAGCTTTAAAAACGCGGTAATTTGAGGTTCCGATATGGTTGTGAATAACTTTGACAGTTTTCATGCTATGACAGTCATTTATGCATCATTTTAAAGCATTACAGTTGTACTTTGTTTTTGTGTATAATTTGTGGCATAATGAATTTTTAACAAAAATTGGATAGATCGGTATATTTATTGGTACAGGTTTAAAAATGCGGTAATTTAAGGCCCCGATATGGTTGCAAATAACTTTTATAGTTTTCATGTTATAACAGTCGTTTATACATCTTTTTATTGCATTTTAGTTGCCATTTGTTTTGGTATATAATTTATTGCATAATGTATTTTTAGAAGATGGCCAAGTGGATAGATCGATAGAATTATTGTTCTATGTTTAAAAAGGCGGTAATTTGAGGTTCCGATATGGTTGTAAATTACTTTGACAGTTTTCATGCTATGACAGTCATTTATGCATCAGTTTAGAGCATTATGATTGCACTTTATTTTGGTGTATAATTTGTGGCATAATGAATTTTTACAAAAGTTGGATAGATCGGTATATTTATTGGTACAGGTTTTAAAAATGCGGTAATTCAAGGCTCCGATATGGTTGCAATTAACTTTGGCAGTTTTCGTGCTAGAACAGTCGTTTATGCACCATTTTAAAGCATTTTGTTTGGTATATAATTTATTGCATAATGTATTTTTAGAAAATGGCCAATTGGATAGATCGGTAGAATTATTTTCCCAGGTTTAAAAAAGGCGGTAATTTGAGGTTCCGATATGGCTGTGAATAACTTTGACAGTTTTCATGCTATGACAGTCATTTATGCATCATTTTAAAGCATTATGATTGCACTTTAATTTGGTATATCATTTGTGGCACAATGTGTTCGTCTAAAAAATGGTCAATTTGATGGATTGGTAGAATTATTGTTCTATGTTTAAAAACGCGGTAATTTGAGGTTCCGATATGGTTGCAAATAACTTTGACAGTTTTCATGCTAGGGCATTAGTTTACGCATCATTTTAAAGCATTACAGTTGCACTTTATTTTGGTGTATAATTTGTGGCATAATGAATTTTTACAAAAGTTGGATAGATCGGTATATTTATTGGTACAGGTTTAAAAATGCGGTAATTCAAGGCTCCGATATGGTTGCAAATAACTTTTATAGTTTTCATGTTATAACAGTCGTTTATATATCTTTTTATTGCATTATAGTTGCCATTTGTTTTGGTATATAATTTATTGCATAATATATTTTTAGAAAATTGCCAATTGGATAGATCGGTAGAATTATTTTCACAGCTTTAAAAAGGCGGTAATTTGAGGTTCCGATATGGTTGCAAATAACATTGACAGTTTTCATGCTATGACTGTCATTTATGCATCATTTTAAACCATTATGCACTTTAATATGGTATAATTTGTAGCATAATGTGTGTTTTTACAATTGGTCAATTTGATAGATCGGTAGAATTATTGTTCTATGTTTAATAAAGCGGTAATCTGAGGTTCCGATATGGTTGCAATTAACTTTGGCAGTTTTCGTGCTAGGACAGTCGTTTATGCACCATTTTAAAGCATTAAATTGCCATTTGTTTTGGTATATAATTTATTGCATAATGTATTTTAAGAAAATGGCCAATTGGATAGATCGGTAGAATTATTTTCCAGGTTTAAAAAGGCGGTAATTTGAGGTTCCGATATGGTTGTGAATAACTGACAGTTTTCATGCTATGACAGTCATTTATGCATCATTTTAAGCATTAGTTGCACTTTAATTTGGTATATCATTTGTGGCATAATGTGTTTTCAATGGTCAATTTGATGGATCGGTAGAATTATTTTTGTTTAAAAACGCGGTAATTTGAGGTTCCGATATGGTTGCAATAACTTTGACAGTTTTCATGCTAGGGCAGTCGTTTATGCATCATTTTAAAGCATTACAGTTGCATTTTTTTGGTATAATTTTTGCATAATGTATTTTTAGAAAAGCCAATTGGATAGATCGGTAGAATTATTTACAGGTTTAAAAAGGCGGTGTAATTGAGGTTCCGATATGGTTGCAAATAACTTTGACAGTTTTCATGCTATGACTGTCATTTATGCATCATTTTAAACCATTATGATTGCACTTTATTGGTATATTTTGCATAATGTGTTTTTACAAATTGGCCAATTGGATAGATCGGTAGAATTATTGTTCTAGTTTAAAAAGCGGTAAATTGAGGTTCCGATATGGTTGCAATTAACTTTGGCAGTTTTCGGCTATGACAGTTTATGCACCATTTTAAAGCATTAAAATTGCCATTTGTTTTGGTATATAATTTATTGCATAATGTTTTTTAGAAAATGGCCAATTGGATAGATCGGTAGAATTATTTTCCCAGGTTTAAAAAGGCGGTAATTTGAGGTTCCGATATGGTTGTGAATACTTGACAGTTTTCATGCTATGACAGTCATTTATGCATCAGTTTAGAGCATTATGATTGCACTTTAATTTGGTATATCATTTGTGGCATAATGTGTTCGTCTAAAAAATGGTCAATTTGATGGATCGGTAGAATTATTGTTCTATGTTTAAAAACGCGGTAATTTGAGGTTCCGATATGGTTGCAAATAACTTTGACAGTTTTCATGCTAGGGCAATAGTTTATGCATCATTTTAAAGCATTACAGTTGCACTTTATTTTGGTGTATAATTTGTGGCATAATGAATTTTTACAAAAGTTGGATAGATCGGTATATTTATTGGTACAGGTTTAAAAATGCGGTTAATTCAAGGCTCCGATATGGTTGCAAATAACTTTTATAGTTTTCATGTTATAACAGTCGTTTATATATCTTTTTATTGCATTATAGTTGCCATTTGTTTTGGTATATAATTTATTGCATAATATATTTTTAGAAAATTGCCAATTGGATAGATCGGTAGAATTATTTTCACAGCTTTAAAAAGGCGGTAATTTGAGGTTCCGATATGGTTGCAAATAACATTGACAGTTTTCATGCTATGACAGTCATTTATGCTTCATTTTAAAGCATTACAGTTGCACTTTAATATGGTATATAATTTGTAGCATAATGTGTGTTTTTAACTAATTGGTGAATTTGATAGATCGGTAGAATTATTGTTCTGTGTTTAATAAACGCGGTAATCTGAGGTTCCGATATGGCTGCAATTAACTTTGGCAGTTTTCGTGCTAGGACAGTCGTTTATGCACCATTTAAAGCATTTAAATTGCCATTTGTTTTGGTATATAATTTATTGCATAATGTATTTTTAGAAAACGGCCAATTGGATAAATCGGTAGAATTATTTTCCCAGGTTTAAAAACGCGGTAATTTGAGGTTCCGATATGGTTGTGAATAACTTTGACAGTTTTCATGCTATGACAGTCATTTATGCATCATTTTAAAGCATTACAGTTGCACTTTGTTTTTGTGTATAATTTGTGGCATAATGAATTTTTACAAAAATTTGATGGTAAAGGTTTAAAAATGCGGTAATTTAAGGCCCCGATATGGTTGCAAATAACTTTTATAGTTTTCATTGCATTTTAGTTGCCATTTTTTTGGTATATAATTTATTGCATAATGTATTTTTAGAAGATGGCCAATTGGATAGATCGATAGAATTATTTTCCCAGGTTTAAAAAGGCGGTAATTTGAGGTTCCGATATGGTTGTGAATTACTTTGACAGTTTTCATGCTATGACAGTCATTTATGCATCAGTTTAGAGCATTATGATTGCACTTTATTTTGGTGTATAATTTGTGGCATAATGAATTTTTACAAAAGTTGGATAGATCGGTATATTTATTGGTACAGGTTTAAAATGCGGTAATTCAAGGTTCCGATATGGTTGCAATTAACTTTGGCAGTTTTCGTGCTAGGACAGTCGTTTATGCACCATTTTAAAGCATTAAAATTGCCATTTGTTTTGGTATATAATTTATTGCATAATGTATTTTTAGAAATGGCCAATTGGATAGATCGGTAGAATTATTTTCCCAGGTTTAAAAAGGCGGTAATTTGAGGTTCCGATATGTTGTGAATAACTTTGACAGTTTTCATGCTATGACAGTCATTTATGCATCATTTTAAAAGCATTATGATTGCACTTTAATTTGGTATATCATTTGTGGCACAATGTGTTCGTCTAAAAAATGGTCAATTTGAAGGATCGGTAGAATTATTGTTCTATGTTTAAAACGCGGTAATTTGAGGTTCCGATATGGTTGCAAATACTTTGACAGTTTTCATGCTAGGGCAATAGTTTATGCATCATTTTAAAGCATTACAGTTGCACTTTATTTTGGTGTATAATTTGTGGCATAATGAATTTTTACAAAAGTTGGATAGATCGGTATATTTATTGGTACAGGTTAAAAATGCGGTTATTCAAGGCTCCGATATGGTTGCAAATAACTTTTATAGTTTTCATGTTATAACAGTCGTTTATATATCTTTTATTGCATTATAGTTGCCATTTGTTTTGGTATATAATTTATTGCATAATATATTTTTAGAAAATTGCCAATTGGATAGATCGGTAGAATTATTTTCACAGCTTTAAAAAGGCGGTAATTTGAGGTTCCGATATGGTTGCAAATAACATTGACAGTTTTCATGCTATGACAGTCATTTATGCTTCATTTTAAAGCATTACAGTTGCACTTTAATATGGTATATAATTTGTAGCATAATGTGTGTTTTTACTAATTGGTGAATTTGATAGATCGGTAGAATTATTGTTCTGTGTTTAATAAACGCGGTAATCTGAGGTTCCGATATGGCTTGCAATTAACTTTGGCAGTTTTCGTGCTAGGACAAGTCGTTTATGCACCATTTTAAAGCATTAAAATTGCCATTTGTTTTGGTATATAATTTATTGCATAATGTATTTTTAGAAAACGGCCAATTGGATAAATCGGTAGAATTATTTTCCCAGGTTTAAAAACGCGGTAATTTGAGGTTCCGATATGGTTGTGAATAACTTTGACAGTTTTCATGCTATGACAGTCATTTATGCATCATTTTAAAGCATTACAGTTGCACTTTGTTTTTGTGTATAATTTGTGGCATAATGAATTTTTACAAAAATTGGATAGATCGGTATATTATGGTACAGGTTTAAAAATGCGGTAATTTAAGGCCCCGATATGGTTTGCAAATAACTTTTATAGTTTCATGTTATAACAGTCGTTTACATCTTTTTATTGCATTTTAGTTGCCATTTGTTTTGGTATATAATTTATTGCATAATGTATTTTAGAAGATGGCCAAGTGGATAGATCGATAGAATTATTGTTCATGTTTAAAAAGGCGGTAATTTGAGGTTCCGATATGGTTGTGAATTACTTTGACAGTTTTCATGCTATGACAGTCATTTATGCATCAGTTTAGAGCATTATGATTGCACTTTATTTTGGTGTATAATTTGTGGCATAATGAATTTTTACAAAAGTTGGATAGATCGGTATTTTATTGGTACAGGTTTAAAAATGCGGTAATTCAAGGCTCCGATATGGTTGCAATTAACTTTGGCAGTTTTCGTGCTAGAACAGTCGTTTATGCACCATTTTAAAGCATTTTGTTTGGTATATAATTTATTGCATAATGTATTTTTAGAAAATGGCCAATTGGATAGATCGGTAGATTAGTAGACTTATTTTCCCAGGTTTTAAAAACGCGGTAATTTGAGGTTCCGATATGGCTGTGAATAACTTTGACAGTTTTCATGCTATGACAGTCATTTATGCATCATTTTAAAGCATTATGATTGCACTTTAATTTGGTATATCATTTGTGGCACAATGTGTTCGTCTAAAAAATGGTCAATTTGATGGATCGGTAGAATTATTGTTCTATGTTTAAAAACGCGGTAATTTGAGGTTCCGATATGGTTGCAAATAACTTTGACAGTTTTCATGCTAGGGCATTAGTTTACGCATCATTTTAAAGCATTACAGTTGCACTTTATTTTGGTGTATAATTTGTGGCATAATGAATTTTTACAAAAATTGGATAGATCGGTATATTTATTGGTACAGGTTCAAAAATGCGGTAATTTAAGGCTCCGATATGGTTGCAAATAACTTTTATAGTTTTCATGTTATAACAGTCGTTTATATATCTTTTTATTGCATTATAGTTGCCATTTGCTTTGGTATATAACTTATTCCATAATGTATTTTTGGAAAATGGCCAATTGGATAGATCGGTAGAATTATTTTCACAGCTTTAAAAACGGCGGTAGTTTGAGGTTCCGATATGGCTGCAAATAACATTGACAGTTTTCACGCTATGACAGTCATTTATGCATCATTTTAAAGCATTATGATTGCACTTTAATATGCGTATATAATTTGTAGCATAATGTGTTTTTTACAAATTGGTCAATTTGATAGATCGGTAGAATTATTGTTCTATGTTTAATAAAAGCAGTAATCTGAGGTTCCGATATGGTTGCAATTAACTTTGGCAGTTTTCGTGCTAGGACAGTCGTTTATGCACCATTTTAAAGCATTAAAATTGCCATTTGTTTTGGTATATAATTTATTGCATAATGTATTTTAAGAAAATGGCCAATTGGATAGATCGGTAGAATTATTTTCCCAGGTTTAAAAAGGCGGTAATTTGAGGTTCCGATATGGTTGTGAATAACTTGACAGTTTTCATGCTATGACAGTCATTTATGCATCAGTTTAGAGCATTATGATTGCACTTTAATTTGGTATATCATTTGTGGCACTAATGTGTTCGTCTAAAAAATGGTCAATTTGATGGATCGGTAGAATTATTGTTCTATGTTTAAAAACGCGGTAATTTGAGGTTCCTGATATGGTTGCAAATAACTTTGACAGTTTTCATGCTAGGGCAATAGTTTATGCATCATTTTAAAGCATTACAGTTGCACTTTATTTTGGTGTATAATTTGTGGCATAATGAATTTTTACAAAAGTTGGATAGATCGGTATATTTATTGGTACAGGTTTAAAAATGCGGTATTCAAGGCTCCGATATGGTTGCAAATAACTTTTATAGTTTTCATGTTATAACAGTCGTTTATATATCTTTTTATTGCATTATAGTTGCCATTTGTTTTGGTATATAATTTATTGCATAATATATTTTTAGAAAATGCCAATTGGATAGATCGGTAGAATTATTTTCACAGCTTTAAAAAGGCGGTAATTTGAGGTTCCGATATGGTTGCAAATAACATTGACAGTTTTCATGCTATGACAGTCATTTATGCTTCATTTTAAAGCATTACAGATTGCACTTTAATATGGTATATAATTTGTAGCATAATGTGTGTTTTTACTAATTGGTGAATTTGATAGATCGGTAGAATTATTGTTCTGTGTTTAATAAACGCGGTAATCTGAGGTTCCGATATGGCTGCAATTAACTTTGGCAGTTTTCGTGCTAGGACAGTCGTTTATGCACCATTTTAAAGCATTAAAATTGCCATTTGTTTTGGTATATAATTTATTGCATAATGTATTTTTAGAAAACGGCCAATTGGATAAATCGGTAGAATTATTTTCCCAGGTTTAAAAACGCGGTAATTTGAGGTTCCGATATGGTTGTGAATAACTTTGACAGTTTTCATGCTATGACAGTCATTTATGCATCATTTTAAAGCATTACAGTTGCACTTTGTTTTTGTGTATAATTTGTGGCATAATGAATTTTTACAAAAATTTGATGGTACAGGTTTAAAAATGCGGTAATTTAAGGCCCCGATATGGTTGCAAATAACTTTTATAGTTTTCATGTTATAACAGTCGTTTATACACTTTTTATTGCATTTTAGTTGCCATTTGTTTTGGTATATAATTATTGCATAATGTATTTTTAGAAAACGGCCAATTGGATAAATCGGTAGAGAATTATTTTCCCAGGTTTAAAAACGCGGTAATTTGAGGTTCCGATATGGTTGTGAATAACTTTGACAGTTTTCATGCTATGACAGTCGTTTATACATCTTTTATTGCATTTTAGTTGCCATTTGTTTTGGTATATAATTTATTGCATAATGTATTTTTAGGAAATGGCCACTTGTATAGATCGGTAGAATTATTTTCCCAGGTTTAAAAAGGCGGTAATTTGAGGTTCCGATATGGTTGTGAAACTTTGACAGTTTTCATGCTATGACAGTCATTTATGCACCATTTTAAAGCATTATGATTGCACTTTAATTTGGTATATCATTTGTGGCACAATGTGTTCGTCTAAAAAATGGTCAATTTGAAGGATCGGTAGAATTATTGTTCTATGTTTAAAAACGCGGTAATTTGAGGTTCCGATATGGTTGCAAATAACTTTGACAGTTTTCATGCTAGGGCAATAGTTTATGCAATCATTTTAAAGCATTACAGTTGCACTTTATTTTGGTGTATAATTTGTGGCATAATGAATTTTTACAAAAGTTGGATAGATCGGTATATTTATTGGTACAGGTTCAAAAATGCGGTAATTTAAGGCTCCGATATGGTTGCAAATAACTTTTATAGTTTTCATGTTATAACAGTCGTTTATATATCTTTTTATTGCATTATAGTTGCCATTTGTTTTGGTATATAATTTATTGCATAATATATTTTTAGAAAATTGCCAATTGGATAGATCGGTAGAATTATTTTCACAGCTTTAAAAAGGCGGTAATTTGAGGTTCCGATATGGTTGCAAATAACATTGACAGTTTTCATGCTATGACAGTCATTTATGCATCATTTTAAAGCATTATGATTGCACTTTAATATGGTATATAATTTGTAGCATAATGTGTGTTTTTACTAATTGGTGAATTTGATAGATCGGTAGAATTATTGTTCTATGTTTAATAAACGCGGTAATCTGAGGTTCCGATATGGCTGCAATTAACTTTGGCAGTTTCGTGCTAGGACAATCGTTTATGCACCATTTTAAAGCATTAAAATTGCCATTTGTTTTGGTATATAATTTATTGCATAATGTATTTTTAGAAAACGGCCAATTGGATAAATCGGTAAATAGAATTAGAATTATTTCACAGCTTTAAAACGCGGTAATTTGAGGTTCCGATATGGTTGTGAATAACTTGACAGTTTCATGCTATGACAGTCATTATGCATCATTTTAAAGCATTACAGTTGTACTTTGTTTTTGTGTATAATTTGTGGCATAATGAATTTTTACAAAAATTGGATAGATCGGTATATTTATTGGTACAGGTTTAAAAATGCGGTAATTTAAGGCCCCGATATGGTTGCAAATAACTTTTATAGTTTTCATGTTATAACAGTCGTTTATACATCTTTTTATTGCATTTTAGTTGCCATTTGTTTTGGTATATAATTTATTGCATAATGTATTTTTGAAAATGGCCAATTGGATAGATCGGTAGAATTATTTTCACAGCTTTAAAAACGCTGTAGTTTGAGGTTCCGATATGGCTGCAAATAACATTGACAGTTTTCACGCTATGACAGTCATTTATGCATCATTTTAAAGCATTATGATTGCACTTTAATATGTATATCATTTGTAGCATAATGTGTATTTTACAAATTGGTACATTTGATAGATCGGTAGAATTATTGTTCTATGTTTAATAAAAGCAGGTAATCTGAGGTTCGATATGGTTGCAATTAACTTTGGCAGTTTTCGTGCTAGGACAGTCGTTTATGCACCATTTTAAAGCATTAAAATGCCATTTGTTTTGGTATATAATTTATTGCATAATGTATTTTAGAAAATGGCCAATTGGATAGATCGGTAGAATTATTTCCCAGGTTTAAAAAGGCGGTAATTTGAGGTTCCGATATGGTTGTGAATAACTTTGACAGTTTTCATGCTATGACAGTCATTTATGCATCATTTTAAAGCATTATGATTGCACTTTAATTTGGTATATCATTTGTGGCACAATGTGTTCGTCTAAAAAATGGTCAATTTGATGGATCGGTAGAATTATTGTTCTATGTTTAAAAACGCGGTAATTTGAGGTTCCGATATGGTTGCAAATAACTTTGACAGTTTTCATGCTAGGGCAATAGTTTATGCATCATTTTAAAGCATTACAGTTGCACTTTATTTTGGTGTATAATTTGTGGCATAATGAATTTTACAAAAAGTTGGATAGATCGGTATATTTATTGGTACAGGTTTAAAAATGCGGTAATTCAAGGCTCCGATATGGTTGCAAATAACTTTTATAGTTTTCATGTTATAACAGTCGTTTATATATCTTTTTATTGCATTATAGTTGCCATTTGTTTTGGTATATAATTTATTGCCATAATATATTTTTAGAAAATGGCCAATTGGATAGATCGGTAGAATTATTTTCACAGCTTTAAAAAGGCGGTAATTTGAGGTTCCGATATGGTTGCAAATAACATTGACAGTTTTCACGCTATGACAGTCATTTATGCATCATTTTAAAGCATTATGATTGCACTTTAATATGGTATATCATTTGTAGCATAATGTGTATTTTTACAAATTGGTCAATTTGATAGATCGGTAGAATTATTGTTCTATGTTTAATAAAAGCAGTAATCTGAGGTTCCGATATGGTTGCAATTAACTTTGGCAGTTTCGTGCTAGGACAGTCGTTTATGCACCATTTTAAAGCATTAAAATTGCCATTTGTTTTGGTATATAATTTATTGCATAATGTATTTTTAGAAAATGGCCAATTGGATAGATCGGTAGAATTATTTTCCCAGGTTTAAAAAGGCGGTAATTTGAGGTTCCGATATGGTTGTGAATAACTTTGACAGTTTTCATGCTATGACAGTCATTTATGCATCATTTAAAGCATTATGATTGCACTTTAATTTGGTATATCATTTGTGGCACAATGTGTTCGTCTAAAAAATGGTCAATTTGAAGGATCGGTAGAATTATTGTTCTATGTTTAAAAACGCGGTAATTTGAGGTTCCGATATGGTTGCAAATAACTTTGACAGTTTTCATGCTAGGGCAATAGTTTAGCATCATTTTAAAGCATTACAGTTGCACTTTATTTTGGTGTATAATTTGTGGCATAATGAATTTTACAAAAGTTGGATAGATCGGTATATTTATTGGTACAGGTTCAAAAATGCGGTAATTTAAGGCTCCGATATGGTTGCAAATAACTTTTATAGTTTTCATGTTATAACAGTCGTTTATATATCTTTTTATTGCATTATAGTTGCCATTTGCTTTTGGTATATAATTTATTGCCATAATATATTTTTAGGAAAATGGCCAATTGGATAGATCGGTAGAATTATTTTCACAGCTTTAAAAAGGCGGTAGTTTGAGGTTCCGATATGGCTGCAAATAACATTGACAGTTTTCACGCTATGACAGTCATTTATGCTTCATTTTAAAGCATTATGATTGCACTTTAATATGGTATATAATTTGTAGCATAATGTGTGTTTTTACAATTGGTGAATTTGATAGATCGGTAGAATTATTGTTCTATGTTTAATAAACGCGGTAATCTGAGGTTCCGATATGGCCTAAAATGGTTTAAAAAGGCGGTAATTTGAGGTTCCGATATGGTTGCAAATAACATTGACAGTTTTCATGCTATGACAGTCATTTATGCATCATTTTAAAGCATTATGATTGCACTTTAATATGGTATATAATTTGTAGCATAATGTGTGTTTTTACTAATTGGTGAATTTGATAGATCGGTAGAATTATTGTTCTATGTTTAATAAACGCGGTAATCTGAGGTTCCGATATGGCTGCAATTAACTTTGGCAGTTTTCGTGCTAGGACAATCGTTTATGCACCATTTTAAAGCATTAAAATTGCCATTTGTTTTGGTATATAATTTATTGCATAATGTATTTTTAGAAAACGGCCAATTGGATAAATCGGTAGAATTATTTTCCCAGGTTTAAAAAACGCGGTAATTTGAGGTTCCGATATGGTTGTGAATAACTTTGACAGTTTTCATGCTATGACAGTCATTTATGCATCATTTTAAAGCATTACAGTTGTACTTTGTTTTTGTGTATAATTTGTGGCATAATGAATTTTTACAAAAATTGGATAGATCGGTATATTTATTGGTACAGGTTTAAAAATGCGGTAATTTAAGGCCCCGATATGGTTGCAAATAACTTTTATAGTTTTCATGTTATAACAGTCGTTTATACATCTTTTTATTGCATTTTAGTTGCCATTTGTTTTGGTATATAATTTATTGCATAATGTATTTTTAGAAGATGGCCAAGTGGATAGATCGATAGAATTATTGTTCTATGTTTAAAAAGGCGGTAATTGAGGTTCCGATATGGTTGTAAATTACTTTGACAGTTTTCATGCTATGACAGTCATTTATGCATCAGTTTAGAGCATTATGATTGCACTTTAATTTGGTATATCATTTGTGGCATAATGTGTTCGTCTAAAAATGGTCAATTTGATGGATCGGTAGAATTATTGTTCTATGTTTAAAAACGCGGTAATTTGAGGTTCCGATATGGTTGCAAATAACTTTGACAGTTTTCATGCTAGGGCATTAGTTTACGCATCATTTTAAAGCATTACAGTTGCACTTTATTTTGGTGTATAATTTGTGGCATAATGAATTTTACAAAAATTGGATAGATCGGTATATTTATTGGTACAGGTTCAAAAATGCGGTAATTTAAGGCTCCGATATGGTTGCAAATAACTTTTATAGTTTTCATGTTATAACAGTCGTTTATATATCTTTTTATTGCATTATAGTTGCCATTTGCTTTGGCATATAACTTATTCCATAATGTATTTTTGGAAAATGGCCAATTGGATAGATCGGTAGAATTATTTTCACAGCTTTAAAAACGCGGTAGTTTGAGGTTCCGATATGGCTGCAAATAACATTGACAGTTTTCACGCTATGACAGTCATTTATGCATCATTTTAAAGCATTATGATTGCACTTTAATATCGTATATCATTTGTAGCATAATGTGTATTTTTAAAAATTGGTCAATTTGATAGATCGGTAGAATTATTGTTCTATGTTTAATAAACGCAGTAATCTGAGGTTCCGATATGGTTGCAATTAACTTTGGCAGTTTTCGTGCTAGGACAGTCGTTTATGCACCATTTTAAAGCATTAAAATTGCCATTTGTTTTGGTATATAATTTATTGCATAATGTATTTTTAGAAAATGGCCAATTGGATAGATCGGTAGAATTATTTTCCCAGGTTTAAAAGGCGGTAATTTGAGGTTCCGATATGGTTGTGAATAACTTTGACAGTTTTCATGCTATGACAGTCATTTATGCATCATTTTAAAGCATTATGATTGCACTTTAATTTGGTATATCATTTGTGGCACAATGTGTTCGTCTAAAAAATGGTCAATTTGAAGGATCGGTAGAATTATTGTTCTATGTTTAAAAACGCGGTAATTTGAGGTTCCGATATGGTTGCAAATAACTTTGACAGTTCTCATGCTAGGGCAATAGTTTATGCATCATTTTAAAGCATTACAGTTGCACTTTATTTTGGTGTATAATTTGTGGCATAATGAAATTTTACAAAAATTGGATAGATCGGTATATTTATTGGTACAGGTTCAAAAATGCGGTAATTTAAGGCTCCGATATGGTTGCAAATAACTTTTATAGTTTTCATGTTATAACAGTCGTTTATATATCTTTTTATTGCATTATAGTTGCCATTTGCTTTCGTATATAACTTATTCCATAATGTATTTTTGGAAAATGGCCAATTGGATAGATCGGTAGAATTATTTTCACAGCTTTAAAAACGCGGTAGTTTGAGGTTCCGATATGGCTGCAAATAACATTGACAGTTTTCACGCTATGACAGTCATTTATGCATCATTTTAAAGCATTATGATTGCACTTTAATATGGTATATCATTTGTAGCATAATGTGTGTTTTTACTAATTGGTGAATTTGATAGATCGGTAGAATTATTGTTCTATGTTTAATAAACGCGGTAATCTGAGGTTCCGATATGGCTGCAATTAACTTTGGCAGTTTTCGTGCTAGGACAGTCGTTTATGCACCATTTTAAAGCATTAAAATTGCCATTTGCTTTGGTATATAATTTATTGCATAATGTATTTTTGGAAAACGGCCAATTGGATAATCGGTAGAATTATTTTCCCAGGTTTAAAAACGCGGTAATTTGAGGTTCCGATATGGTTGTGAATAACTTTGACAGTTTTCATGCTATGACAGTCATTTATGCATCATTTTAAAGCATTACAGTTGCACTTTGTTTTTGTGTATAATTTGTGGCATAATGAATTTTTACAAAAATTGGATAGATCGGTATATTTATTGGTACAGGTTTAAAAATGCGGTAATTTAAGGCCCCGATATGGTTGCAAATAACTTTTATAGTTTTCATGTTATAACAGTCGTTTATACATCTTTTTATTGCATTTTAGTTGCCATTTGTTTTGGTATACAATCTATTGCATAATGTATTTTAGAAGATGGCCAATTGGATAGATCGATAGAATTATTTTCCCAGGTTTAAAAAGGCGTTAATTTGAGGTTCCGATATGGTTGTGAATTACTTTGACAGTTTTCATGCTATGACAGTCATTTATGCATCAGTTTAGAGCATTATGATTGCACTTTAATTTGGTATATCATTTGTGGCATAATGTGTTCGTCTAAAAAATGGTCATTTGATGGATCGGTAGAATTATTGTTCTATGTTTAAAAACGCGGTAATTTGAGGTTCCGATATGGTTGCAAATAACTTTGACAGTTTTCATGCTAGGGCATTAGTTTACGCATCATTTTAAAGCATTACAGTTGCACTTTATTTTGGTGTATAATTTGTGGCATAATGAATTTTTACAAAATTGGATAGATCGGTATATTTATTGGTACAGGTTCAAAAATGCGGTAATTTAAGGCTCCGATATGGTTGCAAATACCTTTTATAGTTTTCATGTTATAACAGTCGTTTATATATCTTTTTATTGCATTATAGTTGCCATTTGCTTTGGTATATAACTTATTCCATAATGTATTTTTGGAAAATGGCCAATTGGATAGATCGGTAGAATTATTTTCACAGCTTTAAAAACGCGGTAGTTTGAGGTTCCGATATGGCTGCAAATAACATTGACAGTTTTCACGCTATGACAGTCATTTATGCATCATTTTAAAGCATTATGATTGCACTTTAATATCGTATATCATTTGTAGCATAATGTGTATTTTTAAAAATTGGTCAATTTGATAGATCGGTAGAATTATTGTTCTATGTTTAATAAACGCAGGTAATCTGAGGTTCCGATATGGTTGCAATTAACTTTGGCAGTTTTCGTGCTAGGACAGTCGTTTATGCACCATTTTAAAGCATTAAAATTGCCATTTGTTTTGGTATATAATTTATTGCATAATGTATTTTTAGAAAATGGCCAATTGGATAGATCGGTAGAATTATTTTCCCAGGTTTAAAAAGGCGGTAATTTGAGGTTCCGATATGGTTGTGAATAACTTTGACAGTTTTCATGCTATGACAGTCATTTATGCATCATTTTAAAGCATTATGATTGCACTTTAATTTGGTATATCATTTGTGGCACAATGTGTTCGTCTAAAAATGGTCAATTTGAAGGATCGGTAGAATTATTGTTCTATGTTTAAAAACGCGGTAATTTGAGGTTCCGATATGGTTGCAAATAACTTTGACAGTTTTCATGCTAGGGCATTAGTTTACGCATCATTTTAAAGCATTACAGTTGCACTTTATTTTGGTGTATAATTTGTGGCATAATGAAATTTTTACAAAAATTGGATAGATCGGTATATTTATTGGTACAGGTTCAAAAATGCGGTAATTTAAGGCTCCGATATGGTTGCAAATACCTTTTATAGTTTTCATGTTATAACAGTCGTTTATATATCTTTTTATTGCATTATAGTTGCCATTTGCTTTGGTATATAACTTATTCCATAATGTATTTTTGGAAAATGGCCAATTGGATAGATCGGTAGAATTATTTTCACAGCTTTAAAAACGCGGTAGTTTGAGGTTCCGATATGGCTGCAAATAACATTGACAGTTTTCACGCTATGACAGTCATTTATGCATCATTTTAAAGCATTATGATTGCACTTTAATATCGTATATCATTTGTAGCATAATGTGTATTTTTAAAAATTGGTCAATTTGATAGATCGGTAGAATTATTGTTCTATGTTTAATAAACGCAGTAATCTGAGGTTCCGATATGGTTGCAATTAACTTTGGCAGTTTTCGTGCTAGGACAGTCGTTTATGCACCATTTTAAAGCATTAAAATTGCCATTTGTTTTGGTATATAATTTATTGCATAATGTATTTTTAGAAAATGGCCAATTGGATAGATCGGTAGAATTATTTTCCCAGGTTTAAAAAGGCGGTAATTTGAGGTTCCGATATGGTTGTGAATAACTTTGACAGTTTTCATGCTATGACAGTCATTTATGCATCATTTTAAAGCATTATGATTGCACTTTAATTTGGTATATCATTTGTGGCACAATGTGTTCGTCTAAAAAATGGTCAATTTGAAGGATCGGTAGAATTATTGTTCTATGTTTAAAAACGCGGTAATTTGAGGTTCCGATATGGTTGCAAATAACTTTGACAGTTTCATGCTAGGGCAATAGTTTATGCATCATTTTAAAGCATTACAGTTGCACTTTATTTTGGTGTATAATTTGTGGCATAATGAAATTTTACAAAATTGGATAGATCGGTATATTTATTGGTACAGGTTCAAAAATGCGGTAATTTAAGGCTCCGATATGGTTGCAAATAACTTTTATAGTTTTCATGTTATAACAGTCGTTTATATATCTTTTTATTGCATTATAGTTGCCATTTGCTTTGGTATATAACTTATTCCATAATGTATTTTTGGAAAATGGCCAATTGGATAGATCGGTAGAATTATTTTCACAGCTTTAAAAACGCGGTAGTTTGAGGTTCCGATATGGCTGCAAATAACATTGACAGTTTTCACGCTATGACAGTCATTTATGCATCATTTTAAAGCATTATGATTGCACTTTAATATGGTATATCATTTGTAGCATAATGTGTATTTTTACAAATTGGTCAATTTGATAGATCGGTAGAATTATTGTTCTATGTTTAATAAAAGCAGTAATCTGAGGTTCCGATATGGTTGCAATTAACTTTGGCAGTTTTCGTGCTAGGACAGTCGTTTATGCACCATTTTAAAGCATTAAAATTGCCATTTGTTTTGGTATATAATTTATTGCATAATGTATTTTTAGAAAATGGCCAATTGGATAGATCGGTAGAATTATTTTCCCAGGTTTAAAAAGGCGGTAATTTGAGGTTCCGATATGGTTGTGAATAACTTTGACAGTTTTCATGCTATGACAGTCATTTATGCATCATTTTAAAGCATTATGATTGCACTTTAATTTGGTATATCATTTGTGGCACAATGTGTTCGTCTAAAAAATGGTCAATTTGAAGGATCGGTAGAATTATTGTTCTATGTTTAAAAACGCGGTAATTTGAGGTTCCGATATGGTTGCAAATAACTTTGACAGTTTTCATGCTAGGGCAATAGTTTATGCATCATTTTAAAGCATTACAGTTGCACTTTATTTTGGTGTATAATTTGTGGCATAATGAATTTTTACAAAAGTTGGATAGATCGGTATATTTATTGGTACAGGTTTAAAAATGCGGTAATTCAAGGCTCCGATATGGTTGCAAATAACTTTTATAGTTTTCATGTTATAACAGTCGTTTATATATCTTTTTATTGCATTATAGTTGCCATTTGTTTTGGTATATAATTTATTGCATAATATATTTTTAGAAAATGGCCAATTGGATAGATCGGTAGAATTATTTTCACAGCTTTAAAAAGGCGGTAATTTGAGGTTCCGATATGGTTGCAAATAACATTGACAGTTTTCATGCTATGACAGTCATTTATGCTTCATTTTAAAGCATTATGATTGCACTTTAATATGGTATATAATTTGTAGCATAATGTGTGTTTTTACTAATTGGTGAATTTGATAGATCGGTAGAATTATTGTTCTATGTTTAATAAACGCGGTAATCTGAGGTTCCGATATGGCTGCAATTAACTTTGGCAGTTTTCGTGCTAGGACAGTCGTTTATGCACCATTTTAAAGCATTAAATTGCCATTTGCTTTGGTATATAATTTATTGCATAATGTATTTTTGGAAAACGGCCAATTGGATAAATCGGTAGAATTATTTTCCCAGGTTTAAAAACGCGGTAATTTGAGGTTCCGATATGGTTGTGAATAACTTTGACAGTTTTCATGCTATGACAGTCATTTATGCATCATTTTAAAGCATTACAGTTGCACTTTGTTTTTGTGTATAATTTGTGGCATAATGAATTTTTACAAAAATTGGATAGATCGGTATATTTATTGGTACAGGTTTAAAAATGCGGTAATTTAAGGCCCCGATATGGTTGCAAATAACTTTTATAGTTTTCATGTTATAACAGTCGTTTATACATCTTTTTATTGCATTTTAGTTGCCATTTGTTTTGGTATACAATCTATTGCATAATGTATTTTTAGAAGATGGCCAATTGGATAGATCGATAGAATTATTTTCCCAGGTTTAAAAAGGCGGTAATTTGAGGTTCCGATATGGTTGTGAATTACTTTGACAGTTTTCATGCTATGACAGTCATTTATGCATCAGTTTAGAGCATTATGATTGCACTTTAATTTGGTATATCATTTGTGGCATAATGTGTTCGTCTAAAAAATGGTCAATTTGATGGATCGGTAGAATTATTGTTCTATGTTTAAAAACGCGGTAATTTGAGGTTCCGATATGGTTGCAAATAACTTTGACAGTTTTCATGCTAGGGCATTAGTTTACGCATCATTTTAAAGCATTACAGTTGCACTTTATTTTGGTGTATAATTTGTGGCATAATGAATTTTTACAAAAATTGGATAGATCGGTATATTTATTGGTACAGGTTCAAAAATGCGGTAATTTAAGGCTCCGATATGGTTGCAAATACCTTTTATAGTTTTCATGTTATAACAGTCGTTTATATATCTTTTTATTGCATTATAGTTGCCATTTGCTTTGGTATATAACTTATTCCATAATGTATTTTTGGAAAATGGCCAATTGGATAGATCGGTAGAATTATTTTCACAGCTTTAAAAACGCGGTAGTTTGAGGTTCCGATATGGCTGCAAATAACATTGACAGTTTTCACGCTATGACAGTCATTTATGCATCATTTTAAAGCATTATGATTGCACTTTAATATCGTATATCATTTGTAGCATAATGTGTATTTTTAAAAATTGGTCAATTTGATAGATCGGTAGAATTATTGTTCTATGTTTAATAAACGCAGTAATCTGAGGTTCCGATATGGTTGCAATTAACTTTGGCAGTTTTCGTGCTAGGACAGTCGTTTATGCACCATTTTAAAGCATTAAAATTGCCATTTGTTTTGGTATATAATTTATTGCATAATGTATTTTTAGAAAATGGCCAATTGGATAGATCGGTAGAATTATTTTCCCAGGTTTAAAAAGGCGGTAATTTGAGGTTCCGATATGGTTGTGAATAACTTTGACAGTTTTCATGCTATGACAGTCATTTATGCATCATTTTAAAGCATTATGATTGCACTTTAATTTGGTATATCATTTGTGGCACAATGTGTTCGTCTAAAAAATGGTCAATTTGAAGGATCGGTAGAATTATTGTTCTATGTTTAAAAACGCGGTAATTTGAGGTTCCGATATGGTTGCAAATAACTTTGACAGTTCTCATGCTAGGGCAATAGTTTATGCATCATTTTAAAGCATTACAGTTGCACTTTATTTTGGTGTATAATTTGTGGCATAATGAAATTTTACAAAATTGGATAGATCGCGTATATTATTGGTATCAGGGTTCAAAAATGCGGTAATTTAAGGCGCCGATATGGTTGCAAATAACTTTTATAGGTTTTCATGTTATAAAAGTCGTTATATATCTTTTTATTGCAATTATAGTTGCCATTTGCTTTCGTATATAACTTATTCCATAATGTATTTTGGAAAATGGCCAATTGGATAGATCGGTAGAATTATTTTCACAGCTTTAAAAAACGCGGTAGTTTGAGTTCCGATATGGCTGCAAATAACATTGACAGTTTTCACGCTATGACAGTCATTTATGCATCATTTTAAAGCATTATGATTGCACTTAATTGGTATATCATTTGTAGCATAATGTGTTCGTCTAAAATGGTCAATTTGATGATCGGTAGAATTATTGTTCTATGTTTAAAAACGCGGTAATTGAGGTTCCGATATGGTTGCAATAACTTTGACAGTTTTCATGCTAGGGCATTAGTTTACGCATCATTTTAAAGCATTACAGTTGCACTTTATTTTGGTATATAATTTGCATAATGATTTTTACAAAATTGGATAGATCGGTATATTTATTGGTACAGGTTTAAAAATGCGGTAATTTAAGGCTCCGATATGGTTGCAAATACCTTTTATAGTTTTCATGTTATAAGTCGTTTATATATCTTTTTATTGCATTATAGTTGCCATTTGCTTTGGTATATAACTTATTCCATAATGTATTTTGGAAAATGGCCAATTGGATAGATCGGTAGAATTATTTTCACAGCTTTAAAAACGCGGTAGTTTGAGGTTCCGATATGGCTGCAAATAACATTGACAGTTTTCACGCTATGACAGTCATTTATGCATCATTTTAAAGCATTATGATTGCACTTTAATATGTATATCATTTGTAGCATAATGTGTATTTTAAAATTGGTCAATTTGATAGATCGGTAGAATTATTGTTCTATGTTTAATAAACGCGTAATCTGAGGTTCCGATATGGTTGCAATAACTTTGGCAATTTTCGTGCTAGGACAGTCGTTTATGCACCATTTTAAAGCATTAAATTGCCATTTGTTTTGGTATATAATTATTGCATAATGTATTTTTAGAAAATGGCCAATTGGATAGATCGGTAGAATTATTTTCCCAGGTTTAAAAAGGCGGTAATTTGAGGTTCCGATATGGTTGTGAATAACTTTGACAGTTTTCATGCTATGACAGTCATTTATGCATCATTTTAAAGCATTATGATTGCACTTTAATTTGGTATATCATTTGTGGCACAATGTGTTCGTCTAAAAAATGGTCAATTTGAAGGATCGGTAGAATTATTGTTCTATGTTTAAAAACGCGGTAATTTGAGGTTCCGATATGGTTGCAATAACTTGACATTTTTCATGCTAGGGCAATAGTTTATGCATCATTTTAAAGCATTACAGTTGCACTTTATTTTGGTGTATAATTTGTGGCATAATGAATTTTTACAAAAAGTTGGATAGATCGGTATATTTATTGGTACAGGTTCAAAAATGCGGTCATTAAGGCTCCGATATGGTTGCAAAATACTTTTATAGTTTTCATGTTATAACAGTCGTTTATATATCTTTTATTGCATTATAGTTGCCATTTGCTTTTGGTATATAACTTATCCATAATGTATTTTTGGAAAATGGCCAATTGGATAGATCGGTAGAATTATTTTCACAGCTTTAAAAAGGCGTAAGTTGAGGTTCCGATATGGCTGCAAATACATTGACAGTTTCACTGCTATTACAGTCATTTATGCATCATTTAAAGCATTATGATTGCACTTTAATATGTATATAATTTGTAGCATAATGTGTGATTTTTACAAATTGGTCAATTTGATAGATCGGTAGAATTATTGTTCTATGTTTAATAAAAGCAGTAATCTGAGGTTCCGATATGGTTGCCAATTAACTTTGGCAGTTTTCGTGCTAGGACAGTCGTTTATGCACCATTTTAAAGCATTTAAAATTGCCATTTGTTTTGGTATATAATTTATTGCTAATGTATTTTTAGAAAAGGCCAATTGGATAGATCGGTAGAATTATTTTTCCAGGTTTAAAAAGGCGGTAATTTGAGGTTCCGATATGGTTGTGAATAACTTTGACAGTTTTCATGCTATGACAGTCATTTATGCATCATTTTAAAGCATTATGATTGCACTTTAATTTGGTATATCATTTGTGGCACAATGTGTTCGTCTAAAAAATGGTCAATTTGAAGGATCGGTAGAATTATTGTTCTATATTTAAAAACGCGGTAATTTGAGGTTCCGATATGGTTGCAAATACTTTGACAGTTTTCATGCTAGGGCAATAGTTATGCATCATTTTAAAGCATTACAGTTGCACTTTATTTTGGTGTATAATATAGTTGCCATTTGCTTTGGTATATAATTTATTCCATAATATATTTTTGGAAAATGGCCAATTGGATAGATCGGTAGAATTATTTTCACAGCTTTAAAAACGCGGTAGTTTGAGGTTCAGATATGGCTGCAAATAACTTGACAGTTTTCACGCTATGACAGTCATTTATGCATCATTTTAAAGCATTATGATTGCACTTTAATATGGTATATCATTTTGTAGCATAATGTGTATTTTTACAAATTGGTCAATTTGAAAGATCGGTAGAATTATTGTTCTATGTTTAAAAACGCGGTAATTTGAGGTTCCGATATGGTTGCAAATAACTTTGACAGTTTTCATGCTAGGGCAATAGTTTATGCATCATTTTAAAGCATTACAGTTGCACTTTATTTTGGTGTATAATTTGTGGCATAATGAATTTTTTACAAAAGTTTGATAGATCGGTATATTTATTGGTACAGGTTTAAAAATGCGGTAATTGAAGGCTCCGATATGGTTGCAAATAACTTTTATAGTTTTCATGTTATAACAGTCGTTTATTATATTTTTATTGTATTATAGTTGTCATTTGTTTTGGTATATAATTTATTGCATAATATATTTTTAGAAAATTGCCAATTGGATAGATCGGTAGAATTATTTTCACAGCTTTAAAAAGGCGGTAATTTGAGGTTCCGATATGGTTGCAAATACATTGACAGTTTTCATGCTAGGACAGTCGTTTATGCACCATTTTAAAGCATAAAAATTGCCATTTGTTTTGGTATATAATTTATTACATAATGTATTTTTAGAAACGGCCAATTGGATAAATCGGTAGAATTATTTTCCCGGTTTAAAAACGCGGTAATTTGAGGTTCCGATATGGTTGTGAATAACTTTGACAGTTTTCATGCTATGACAGTCATTTATGCATCAGTTTAGAGCATTATGATTGCACTTTAATTTGGCATATCATTTGTGCCATAATGTGTTCGTCTAAAAATGGTCAATTTGATGGATCGGTAGAATTATTGTTCTATGTTTAAAAACGCGGTAATTTGAGGTTCCGATATGGTTGCAAATAACTTTGACAGTTTTCATGCTAGGGCAATAGTTTATGCATCATTTTAAAGCATTACAGTTGCACTTTATTTTGGTGTATAATATGTTGCCATTTGCTTTGGTATATAATTTATTCCATAATATTTTTTGGAAAATGGCCAATTAGATAGATCGGTAGAATTATTTTCCCAGGTTTAAAAACGCGGTAGTTTGAGGTTCCGATATGGCTGCAAATAACATTGACAGTTTTCACACGCTATGACAGTCATTTATGCATCATTTTAAAGCATTATGATTGCACTTTAATATGGTATATCATTTGTAGCATAATGTGTATTTTTACAAATTAGTCAATTTGATAGATCGGTAGAATTATTGTTCTATGTTTAATAAACGCGTAATCTGAGGTTCCGATATGGTTGCAATTAACTTTGGCAGTTTTCGTGCTAGGACAGTCGTTTTATGCACCATTTTAAAGCATTAAAATTGCCATTTGTTTTGGTATATAATTTATTGCATAATGTATTTTAAGAAAATGGCCATTGGATAGATCGGTAGAATTATTTTCCCAGGTTTAAAAA
>NW_023996763.1:0-33187 GCF_015586225.1 Lucilia sericata
TATAAAAGCAACATTGTTCTAGACTAGAGCAACTTTTTCTATAAAACTTACTCTAGAGCCATTTTGACTCTTCCACTGAAATTATTCTATTACCACTTAATAGAAAAAAAAATTTTCATTCTAAATCCTTACCAAAAACACTCAAGTATCCTTTTATATTGCTACTGTAATAACCATCCCATAAACATAAACAAAAGCGAAAAAAATTATAAAAATCAAAATTATTAATCATTGACAGCTGTCAACACAGTTAATACCCAAATGTACTTGATAATCTTCTATATGAAATTCATATTCAATCGTATTTATTACTATTATCTCTCTATGATATTCTCTGTCTCTTTGCCCTCTTAGTAAATCTCTATTTATACAGAGAGTAATAAATGATGGAGTATTATGAAATTTATTATGACCATGTTAAAAATTTATACTCACACAGATACACACTTTAACACACATACACACGCACACACATTATGATATCAATGTCAGTGATAATAGTCGGACATAATCCTAATAGTTTTAAAATAAATAAATCTACAGTCAGTTACAAAAGTATTTAGATATTAAAGGATTCCGTAAGAAAAGTTGTTCTAATTCTGACTAAAACTTGCTCTAGACTAGAGCAATTTTTCTAAACTTGCAGGGAAAAGTTGCTCTAGTCTAGAGCAAGTTATTAAGCAAAAAGTTGCTCTAGTCAAAAGCAAGTTTTTTTTTAGAAAAAAGTAGCTCTTGTCTAGAGCAAGATTTTATAGAAAAAAGTTTCTCTAGTCTAGAGCAAGTTTTTTAGAAAAGTTGTTCTAGTCTAGAGCAAGTTTTTATAGTAAAAGTTGCTCTAGTCTAGAACAAGTTATTTATAGAAAAAGTTGCTCTAGTTTGGAAAAATGTTGCTCTAGTCTAGCGCAAGTTTTTATAGAAAAAGTTTCTTTTTTTAGAGCAAATTATTATAGAAAAAGTTGCTTTAGTCTAGAGCAAGTTTTTTAAAAAAAATTGCTTTAGTCTAGAGCAAGTTTTTATAGAAAAAAGTTACTCTAGTCTAGCGCAAGTTTTTATAGAAAAAAGTTGTTCTAGTCTAGAGCAAGTTTTTATAGAAAAAAGTTGCTCTAGTCTAGAGCAAGTTTTTATAGAAAAAAGTTGCTCTAGTCTAGAGCAAGTTTTTATAGAAAAAAGTTGCTCTAGTCTAGAGCAAGTTTTTATAGAAAAAAGTTGCTCTAGTCTAGAGCATGTTTTATAGAAAAAAGTTGCTCTAGTCTAGAGCAAGTTTTTATAGAAAAAAGTTGCTCTAGTCTAGACCAATTTTTTATAGAAAAAAGTTGCTCTAGTCTAGACCAATTTTTTATAGAAAAAAGTAGCTCTAGTCTAGAGCAATTTTTTATAGAAAAAAGTTGCTCTAGTGTAGAGCAATTTTATAGTAAAAAGTTGCCCTACTCTAGAGAAAGTTTTTATAGAAAAAAGTTGCTCTAGTCTAGAGCAAGTTTTTATAGAAGAAAGTTGCTGTAGTCTAGAGCAAGTTTCTAATAGTAAAAGTTGCTCTAGTCTAGAGCAAGTTTTTATAGAAAAAAGTTGCTCTAGTCAAGAAAAAGTTTTTATAGAAAAAAGTTGCTTTAGTCTAGGGCAAGTTTTTATAGAAAAAGTTGCTCTAGTCTAGAGAAAGTTTTTAGAAAAAAGTTGCTTTAGTCTAGAGCAAGTTTATATAGCAAAAAGTTTCTCTAGCCTAGAACAAGTTTTTATAGAAAAAGTTGTTCTAGTCTACAGCAATTTTTTATAGTAAAAAGTTGCTCTAGTCTAGAGCAAGTTATTTAAAGAAAAAAGTTGCTCTAGTCTGAAGCAAGTTTTTATAGAAAAAGTTGTTCTAGTCTATAGCAAGTTTTTATAGAAAAAGTTGCTCTTGTTTAGAGCAAGTTTTTATAGAAGAAGTTGCTCTTGTTTAGAGCAAGTTTTTATAGAAAAAGTTGCTCTTGTTTTTATATAGAAAAAATTGCTCTAATTTTGAGGACCACTGTGGTAGTTTCGTTTATCATCCATTTCCAATTAATTGCACACATTGCAACCTATTATTAACAACTATGAGGGTTGGTTTGTTGACTTAATATTGATTCTATTGCCATCGAGAAGATAATGAAAAAAAATCATAAATGTATAGAATTGAATGCAGAATTGATAGATACTTGTGCGAATAGATTTGATGGTTGGTTGAATGAATAAATGAATGCTGTTGCATGGATATCTGTGGCATATTGAAGTGGCAATCTAAAAAACTACATATTACAATGCAATTTGAAAAGAAAAATACAAAAAAAAAAATCTGAAAAATCTGAATAAACTATTGAATATTGTTAAACATATTTGCGTTTCTAGTAGGGATTTCAATGACTTTGAAGTGATGCGGCTTATTAGAAGAGGGTTGTAAGTGGGTTTTTTCTGGATTAAAATAATATTTTCTATAAAGATTTTTTATCATAAATTAACTATGAATTGTTTCAAGATTTCTATTATTTTAACAAATAATCTGATTGATACAGAAGACTAAAATAATAAGATTTTTGTAATCAAAAAGAGCCGGTTTAAATACTAAACACCCATTTTTATAACCTCCTCCCCCTTACCACATTATAGTTTCAAATGTTTGCGTGTGTTAAATGTAATGAATACTTGTATTTATGATGACACTGTGTGCGTATTTTGTGACTTCAAATAAATTTAGATCACCACCATATGACACACACAATGTTGCAGCAATTGTTGGTTCTCGATATTGCTCATAGCATGTACCAACATTGTTGTATGCTTACATATTTCATTCTATCATGCAAAACCAGTATTTGCCAAAGGATTTTCCAAAAGAATAAACAAACATTTGAACATTTCTAAATGTTGTTTTTTTTTTGTTTTAATTAAGAGGATACTTACACTACATTGCATCTACAACATGCTGCACAGGCTCCCACAGTTTCATGCATACACAATGTTTTTAGATGATTTTCAACATAAAATATTGAAATTTTCATTTTACATTAGACCTAGAAGCGTTAAAGGGGAGGGAGGTAACTGAATATATATTTTGGTATAAATGTCATTGACAAATGATGGATTTTTAAATGCCAGAGAAACGTCTACAAACTGAAGTATGGAAAGGTTTGACAAACATAATTATTAGCAATGTCTAAAGTGTAATTCATAATCAGTTTTTCATAGGAAACTAGAGTTGCGCCAGACTAGAGTAAAGTTTTATAGAAAAAGTTGCTTTAGACTAGAGAAAGTTTTAATAGAAAAAATGCTCTACATTAGAACAAATTTTTTAGAAAAAAGTGCTCTACACAAGAACAACCTCTTGTAGAAAAGTTGCTCTAGACTGGAGTAAGTTTTTATAGAATAAGTTGCTCTACACTAGAGCAAGTTTTTATAGAAAAAGTTGCTTTAAATTAGAAAAAGTTACTCTACACTAAATCAAGTTTTAGAAAAAAGTTGCTCTACACTAAAGCAAGTTTTTTTAGAAAAAGTTGCTCTACACTAGAGCAGGTTTTAATAGAAAAAGTTGCTCTACACTAGAGCAAGTTTTTATAGACAAATTTGCTCTACACTAGAGCAAGTTTTAATAGAAAAACTTGCTCTACACTAGAGCAAGTTTTTAAAGAAAAAAGTTGCTCTACATTAGAGCAAGTTTTTATAGAAAAAGTTGCTTTACACTGGAGCAAGTTTTTTAGAAAGAGTTGCTCTACAATAGAGCAAGTTTTTATAGAAAAAGTTGCTCTACACTAGAGTAAGTTTTTATAGAAAATGTTGCTCTACACTAGAGCACGTTTTTAGAAAAAGTTGCTCTACACTAGAGCAAGTTTTGATAGAAAAAGTTGCTCTACACTAGAGCAAGTTTTTATAGAAAAAGTTGCTCTACACTAGAGCAAGTTTTTATAGAAAAGTTGCTCTACCCTAGAGCAAGTTTTTATAGAAAAGTTGCTCTACCCTAGAGCAAGTTTTTATAGAAAAAGTTTGCTCTACACCTAGAGCAAGTTTTTATAGAAAAAGTTGCTCTACCCTAGAGCAGTTTTATAGAAAGTTGCTCTGGCCTAGAGCAAATTTTTGTAGAAAAAGTTGCTCTGGTCTAGAGAAAGTTTTTATAGAAAAAGTTGCTCTACACTAGAGCAAGTTTTTATAGAAAAGTTGCTCTACACTAGAGCAAGTTTATATAGAAAAAGTTGCTCTGGGCAAGTTTTTATAGAAAAAGTACATGTGGTCTAGTGCAAGTATTTATGGAAGAAGTTGCTCTTGTTTAGAGCTAGTTTTATAGAAAATGTTGCTCTGGTCTATAGCAATTCTTTATAGAAAAAGTTGATCTGGTCTAGAAATATTCACTCTTGCTTACTTATAGCTTATTTCTTTCATTATTATTTTTAACTAATTAAGATTTTGACACATTTTTTTTTCGATTAATTAATACATTTTTTAATTTGTTAATTTTTTTGAATCTTCCTAAATTCAATTTTTATTTTATTAAGGTTATTTTTTTGTTAAAAAACCATTTAAAGTTCAATGAACTTTTTCGCAAAAACGAAACTAATTAAGTTGAAATTTAAACATTTAACATTTCGTTAAACAAAGTTGCACAAACAAATTTAAAAATTTATCATAATCAAACAAAAAATAAGCAATAAATTAAAAAAAAACAAAGTATTTCAAGATTTATCAAAACAAAGGTTTAAGGTAAAAGCTAAATTTAGAAAAATTTAACGCAAAACTAAGTCACAAAGTTTAAAAGTAGTTGCGAGGTGAAACCTTGAAGTGATAAAAAGTATAAAATTAAGAAATTGTGGAAAATATGTAAATTTTTAAATGAAATCATATTAATATGACAACACTTTTCAACACATAAAGATTGGCAACGTTTAAATGCTTTGAACAAACTTGTTGCCAACTACTTATTACAGATCATATTTCTTTCATAAAAGGTCAAGTTAAATTAACGTGTTCCATTTTCCTCAAACTTTTGTTAGGTTCTCTTTCTTCCACTTTCTTGTCTAAGAAGTCTACAAGTTTACTCTTACACTGCATACACTATGACCTCGTTAAAAGTTTCTATTTTAAATTTTTTCTTTTATATTCTTCTGCTTTTTCGCAAAAAGTCAATAGAAATAAAGAAGAAAAAAACTAAAAAGTATGTTGCCGCCGTCGACGCCTTTAAGTTGATTGTAGTTCAAACTAATATTGGTCGTAATATTAAAGATTTACTTTTTGTTAGTTTTGCAGCAGTTTATAACCAACTAAAGCTTGTTAAAAGTGTTGCCAACTTAATCCGATTGCCAACAGTTTATCGTTGGCTCCCCTTTCATTTTAACCCTCTTAGATTTAAATGTTTAAAATGAAAAAGTTGTAAATTTTATTGTTGTTATTGCACAATGTTTTTTGTCTCTCATTCTCCATAACCCCTTAACTTGGTTTAATGCAACATTGAAAGTTTTATGTTTTTTCCAGTTTTTTTTTCTTCTTTCCAGCTGGCAAATATTTATGAACATAAAATGTCTTAAGAGAAAGAAGTTGCTTAAACTTTTGTAAACTTTATTTTTCTTTTATTCTTCGTTTGTTTCTTTTAATACTAATGCTTTAAGCGCCATTTTTCTTTTATATGATTGAAATTCATTAAGATGTTTGGCAAGAAAACAAAAACAAAAATTAGAATAAAATTATTAAAGAAATATATCATTTAGCAGCAACAAAAATTGCTCCTTAAAAAACCAGCACTAGAGCGAGTTTATAGAAAACAAATGTTCTCGACTAGAGCAAGTTTTTATAGAAAAAGTTGCTCTGGTCTAGAGCAAGTTTTTATAGAAAAAGTTGCTCTGGTTTAGAGCAAGTTTTTATAGAAAAAGTTGCTCTACTCTAGAGTAAGTTTTTATAGAAAAAGTTGCTCTACTCTAGAGTAAGTTTTTATAGAAAAAGTTGCTCTAGCCTATTGCAAGTTTTTATAGAAAAAGTTGCTCTGGTCTAGAGCAAGTTTTTATAGAAAAAGTTGCTCTGGTCTAGAGCAAGTTTTTATAGAAAAAGTTGCTCTGGTCTAGAGCAAGTTTTTATAGAAAAAGTTGCTCTGGTCTAGAGCAAGTTTTATAGAAAAAGTTGCTCTGGTCTAGAGCAAGTTTTTATAGAAAAAGTTGTTCTACTCTAGAGTAAGTTTTTATAGAAAAAGTTGCTCTAGTCTATTGCAAGTTTTTATAGAAAAAGTTGCTCTAGTCTATAGCAAGTTTTTATAGAAAAAGTTGCTCTAGTCTATAGCAAGTTTTTATAGAAAAAGTTGGTCTGGTATATAACAAGTTTTACGGAAAAGTTGCTCTAGTCTAGTCATGTTTTTATAGAAAAGTTGCTCTACACTAGCAAGTTTTTCTATAAAAGGTTGCTAGACTAGAGCAACTTTTTCCGTAAAAACTTGTTATATACCAGACCAACTTTTTCTATAAAAACTTGCTATAGACTAGAGCAACTTTTTCTATAAAAACTTGCTATAGACTAGAGCAACTTTTTCTATAAAAACTTGCAATAGACTAGAGCAACTTTTTCTATAAAAACTTACTCTAGAGTAGAACAACTTTTTCTATAAAAACTTGCTCTAGACCAGAGCAACTTTTTCTATAAAAACTTGCTCTAGACCAGAGCAACTTTTTCTATAAAAACTTGCTCTAGACCAGAGCAACTTTTTCTATAAAACTTGCTCTAGACCAGAGCAACTTTTTCTATAAAAACTTGCTCTAGACCAGAGCAACTTTTTCTATAAAAACTTGCAATAGGCTAGAGCAACTTTTTCTATAAAAACTTACTCTAGAGTAGAGCAACTTTTTCTATAAAAACTTACTCTAGAGTAGAGCAACTTTTTCTATAAAAACTTGCTCTAAACCAGAGCAACTTTTTCTATAAAAACTTGCTCTAGACCAGAGCAACTTTTTCTATAAAAACTTGCTCTAGTCGAGAACATTTGTTTTCTATATAAACTCGCTCTAGTGCTGGTGTTTTTAAGGAGCAATTTTTGTTGCTGCTAAATGATATATTTCTTTAATAATTTTATTCTAATTTTTGTTTTTGTTTTCTTGCCAAACATCTTAATGAATTTCAATCATATAAAAGAAAAATGGCGCTTAAAGCATTAGTATTAAAAGAAACAAACGAAGAATAAAAGAAAAATAAAGTTTACAAAAGTTTAAGCAACTTCTTTCTCTTAAGACATTTTATGTTCATAAATATTTGCCAGCTGGAAAGAAGAAAAAAAAACTGGAAAAAACATAAAACTTTCAATGTTGCATTAAACCAAGTTAAGGGGTTATGGAGAATGAGAGACAAAAAACATTGTGCAATAACAACAATAAAATTTACAACTTTTTCATTTTAAACATTTAAATCTAAGAGGGTTAAAATGAAAGGGGAGCCAACGATAAACTGTTGGCAATCGGATTAAGTTGGCAACACTTTTAACAAGCTTTAGTTGGTTATAAACTGCTGCAAAACTAACAAAAAGTAAATCTTTAATATTACGACCAATATTAGTTTGAACTACAATCAACTTAAAGGCGTCGACGGCGGCAACATACTTTTTAGTTTTTTTCTTCTTTATTTCTATTGACTTTTTGCGAAAAAGCAGAAGAATATAAAAGAAAAAATTTAAAATAGAAACTTTTAACGAGGTCATAGTGTATGCAGTGTAAGAGTAAACTTGTAGACTTCTTAGACAAGAAAGTGGAAGAAAGAGAACCTAACAAAAGTTTGAGGAAAATGGAACACGTTAATTTAACTTGACCTTTTATGAAAGAAATATGATCTGTAATAAGTAGTTGGCAACAAGTTTGTTCAAAGCATTTAAACGTTGCCAATCTTTATGTGTTGAAAAGTGTTGTCAATTAATATGATTTCATTTAAAATTTACATATTTTCCACAATTTCTTAATTTTATACTTTTTATCACTTTCAAGGTTTCACCTCGCAACTACTTTTAAACTTTGACTTAGTTTTGCGTTAAATTTTTCTAAATTTAGCTTTTACCTTAAACCTTTTGTTTTGATAAATCTTGAAATACTTTGTTTTTTTTTAATTTATGCTTATTTTTTGTTTGATTATTGATAAATTTTTAAATTTGTTTGTGCAACTTTGTTTAACGAAATGTTAAATGTTTAAATTTCAAACTTAATTAAGTTTCGTTTTTGCGAAAAAGTTCATTGAACTTTAAATGGTTTTTAACAAAAAATACCTTAATAAAATAAAAATTGAATTTAGGAAGATTTCAAAAAAATTAACAAATTAAAAAATGTATTAATTAATCGAAAAAAAAATGTGTCAAAATCTTAATTAGTTAAAAATAATAATGAAAGAAATAGCTATAAGTAAGCAAGAGTGAATATTTCTAGACCAGATCAACTTTTTCTATAAAGAATTGCTATAGACCAGAGCAACATTTTCTATAAAAACTAGCTCTAAACAAGAGCAACTTCTTCCATAAATACTTGCACTAGACCACATGTACTTTTTCTATAAAAACTTGCCCAGAGCAACTTTTTCTATATAAACTTGCTCTAGTGTAGAGCAACTTTTTCTATAAAAACTTGCTCTAGTGTAGAGCAACTTTTTCTATAAAAACTTTCTCTAGACCAGAGCAACTTTTTCTACAAAAATTTGCTCTAGGCCAGAGCAACTTTTTCTATAAAAACTTGCTCTAGGGTAGAGCAACTTTTTCTATAAAAACTTGCTCTAGGGTAGAGCAACTTTTTCTATAAAAACTTGCTCTAGGGTAGAGCAACTTTTTCTATAAAAACTTGCTCTAGGGTAGAGCAACTTTTTCTATAAAAACTTGCTCTAGTGTAGAGCAACTTTTTCTATAAAAACTTGCTCTAGTGTAGAGCAACTTTTTCTATCAAAACTTGCTCTAGTGTAGAGCAACTTTTTCTATAAAAACGTGCTCTAGTGTAGAGCAACATTTTCTATAAAAACTTACTCTAGTGTAGAGCAACTTTTTCTATAAAAACTTGCTCTATTGTAGAGCAACTCTTTCTATAAAAACTTGCTCCAGTGTAAAGCAACTTTTTCTATAAAAACTTGCTCTAATGTAGAGCAACTTTTTTCTTTAAAAACTTGCTCTAGTGTAGAGCAAGTTTTTCTATTAAAACTTGCTCTAGTGTAGAGCAAATTTGTCTATAAAAACTTGCTCTAGTGTAGAGCAACTTTTTCTATTAAAACCTGCTCTAGTGTAGAGCAACTTTTTCTAAAAAAACTTGCTTTAGTGTAGAGCAACTTTTTTCTAAAACTTGATTTAGTGTAGAGTAACTTTTTCTAATTTAAAGCAACTTTTTCTATAAAAACTTGCTCTAGTGTAGAGCAACTTATTCTATAAAAACTTACTCCAGTCTAGAGCAACTTTTTCTACAAGAGGTTGTTCTTGTGTAGAGCACTTTTTTCTATAAAAATTTGTTCTAATGTAGAGCATTTTTTCTATTAAAACTTTCTCTAGTCTAAAGCAACTTTTTCTATAAAACTTTACTCTAGTCTGGCGCAACTCTAGTTTCCTATGAAAAACTGATTATGAATTACACTTTAGACATTGCTAATAATTATGTTTGTCAAACCTTTCCATACTTCAGTTTGTAGACGTTTCTCTGGCATTTAAAAATCCATCATTTGTCAATGACATTTATACCAAAATATATATTCAGTTACCTCCCTCCCCTTTAACGCTTCTAGGTCTAATGTAAAATGAAAATTTCAATATTTTATGTTGAAAATCATCTAAAAACATTGTGTATGCATGAAACTGTGGGAGCCTGTGCAGCATGTTGTAGATGCAATGTAGTGTAAGTATCCTCTTAATTAAAACAAAAAAAAAACAACATTTAGAAATGTTCAAATGTTTGTTTATTCTTTTGGAAAATCCTTTGGCAAATACTGGTTTTGCATGATAGAATGAAATATGTAAGCATACAACAATGTTGGTACATGCTATGAGCAATATCGAGAACCAACAATTGCTGCAACATTGTGTGTGTCATATGGTGGTGATCTAAATTTATTTGAAGTCACAAAATACGCACACAGTGTCATCATAAATACAAGTATTCATTACATTTAACACACGCAAACATTTGAAACTATAATGTGGTAAGGGGGAGGAGGTTATAAAAATGGGTGTTTAGTATTTAAACCGGCTCTTTTTGATTACAAAAATCTTATTATTTTAGTCTTCTGTATCAATCAGATTATTTGTTAAAATAATAGAAATCTTGAAACAATTCATAGTTAATTTATGATAAAAAATCTTTATAGAAAATATTATTTTAATCCAGAAAAAACCCACTTACAACCCTCTTCTAATAAGCCGCATCACTTCAAAGTCATTGAAATCCCTACTAGAAACGCAAATATGTTTAACAATATTCAATAGTTTATTCAGATTTTTTCAGATTTTTTTTTTTTGTATTTTTCTTTTCAAATTGCATTGTAATATGTAGTTTTTTAGATTGCCACTTCAATATGCCACAGATATCCATGCAACAGCATTCATTTATTCATTCAACCAACCATCAAATCTATTCGCACAAGTATCTATCAATTCTGCATTCAATTTCTATACATTTATGATTTTTTTTCATTATCTTCTCGATGGCAATAGAATCAATATTAAGTCAACAAACCAACCCTCATAGTTGTTAATAATAGGTTGCAATGTGTGCAATTAATTGGAAATGGATAAACGAAACTACCACAGTGGTCCTCAAAATTAGAGCAATTTTTTCTATATAAAAACAAGAGCAACTTTTTCTATAAAAACTTGCTCTAAACAAGAGCAACTTCTTCTATAAAAACTTGCTCTAAACAAGAGCAACTTTTTCTATAAAAACTTGCTATAGACTAGAACAACTTTTTCTATAAAAACTTGCTTCAGACTAGAGCAACTTTTTTCTTTAAATAACTTGCTCTAGACTAGAGCAACTTTTTACTATAAAAAATTGCTGTAGACTAGAACAACTTTTTCTATAAAAACTTGTTCTAGGCTAGAGAAACTTTTTGCTATATAAACTTGCTCTAGACTAAAGCAACTTTTTTCTATAAAAACTTTCTCTAGACTAGAGCAACTTTTTTCTATAAAAACTTGCCCTAGACTAAAGCAACTTTTTTCTATAAAAACTTTTTCTTGACTAGAGCAACTTTTTTCTATAAAAACTTGCTCTAGACTAGAGCAACTTTTACTATTAGAAACTTGCTCTAGACTACAGCAACTTTCTTCTATAAAAACTTGCTCTAGACTAGAGCAACTTTTTTCTATAAAAACTTTCTCTAGAGTAGGGCAACTTTTTACTATAAAAAATTGCTCTACACTAGAGCAACTTTTTTCTATAAAAAATTGCTCTAGACTAGAGCTACTTTTTTCTATAAAAAATTGGTCTAGACTAGAGCAACTTTTTTCTATAAAAAATTGGTCTAGACTAGAGCAACTTTTTTCTATAAAAACTTGCTCTAGACTAGAGCAACTTTTTTCTATAAAACATGCTCTAGACTAGAGCAACTTTTTTCTATAAAAACTTGCTCTAGACTAGAGCAACTTTTTTCTATAAAAACTTGCTCTAGACTAGAGCAACTTTTTTCTATAAAAACTTGCTCTAGACTAGAGCAACTTTTTTCTATAAAAACTTGCTCTAGACTAGAACAACTTTTTTCTATAAAAACTTGCGCTAGACTAGAGTAACTTTTTTCTATAAAAACTTGCTCTAGACTAAAGCAATTTTTTTTAAAAAACTTGCTCTAGACTAAAGCAACTTTTTCTATAATAATTTGCTCTAAACAAAAGAAACTTTTTCTATAAAAACTTGCGCTAGACTAGAGCAACATTTTTCCAAACTAGAGCAACTTTTTCTATAAATAACTTGTTCTAGACTAGAGCAACTTTTTACTATAAAAACTTGCTCTAGACTAGAACAACTTTTTCTATAAAAACTTGCTCTAGACTAGAGAAACTTTTTTCTATAAAATCTTGCTCTAGACAAGAGCTACTTTTTTCTAAAAAAAAACTTGCTTTTGACTAGAGCAACTTTTTGCTATTAATAACTTGCTCTAGACTAGAGCAACTTTTCCCTGCAAGTTTAGAAAAATTGCTCTAGTCTAGAGCAAGTTTTAGTCAGAATTAGAACAACTTTTCTTACGGAATCCTTTAATATCTAAATACTTTTGTAACTGACTGTAGATTTATTTATTTTAAAACTATTAGGATTATGTCCGACTATTATCACTGACATTGATATCATAATGTGTGTGCGTGTATGTATGTGTGTTAAAGTGTGTATCTGTGTGAGTATAAATTTTTAACATGGTCATAATAAATTTCATAATACTCCATCATTTATTACTCTCTGTATAAATAGAGATTTACTAAGAGGGCAAAAGAGACAGAGAATATCATAGAGAGATAATAGTAATAAATACGATTGAATATGAATTTCATATAGAAGATTATCAAGTACATTTGGGTATTAACTGTGTTGACAGCTGTCAATGATTTAATAATTTTGATTTTTATAATTTTTTTCGCTTTTGTTTATGTTTATGGGATATGGTTATTACAGTAGCAATATAAAAGGATACTTGAGTGTTTTTGGTAAGGATTTAGAATGAAAATTTTTTTTTTCTATTAAGTGGTAATAGAATAATTTCAGTGGAAGAGTCAAAATGGCTCTAGAGTAAGTTTTTATAGAAAAAGTTGCTCTAGTCTAGAACAATGTTGCTTTTATAGAAAAAAGTTCCTCTAGTCTAGAGCAAGTTTTTTATAGAAAAAAGTAGCTCTGGTCTAGAGCAAGCTTTTATAAAAAAAGTTGCTCTGGTAGAGGAAGTTTTTATAGAAAAAAGTTGGTGTGGTCTAGAACAAGTTTTTATCGAACACAAGTTGCTTTGGTCTAAAACAAGCTTTTATTGAAAAAATTTGCTCTGGTCTAGAGCAAGTTTTTATGGAAAAAAGTTGCTCTGGTCTAGAGCAAGTTTTTATCGAAAAAAGTTGCTCTGGTCTAGAGCAAGATTTTATAGAAAAAAGTTGCTCCAGTAAGTTTTCATAGAAAAAGTTACTCTTGTCTAGAGCAAGTTTTTATAGAAAAAAGTTCCTCTAGTCTAGAGCAAGTTTTTACAGAAAAAGTTGCTCTGGTCTAGAGCAAGTTTTTATAAAAAAAGTCTAGTCTAGAGCAAGTTTTTATAGAAAAAGTTGCTCTGGTCTAGAGCAAGTTTTTATAGATAAAGTTGCTCTGTTCTAGAGCAAGTTTTTATTGAAAAAAGTTGCTTTAGTCAAGAGCAAGTTGCTCTAGTCAAGAGCAAGTTTTTATACAAAAAAGTTGCTCTAATCGAGAGCAAGTTTTTATAGGAAAGTGTTGATCTAGTCAAGAGTAAGTTTTTATAGAATAAGTTGCTCTGATTTAGAATGAGTTTTTATAGAAGAAAGTTGATCTGGTCTAGTTGCTGTCATCTAGAACAGGTTTTGTGAGAAAAAGTTGCTATAGTCTAGAGCAAGTTTTTATAGAAAAAGTAGCTCTGTTCTAAAGCAAATTTATATAGGAAAAGTAGCTCTGTTCTAGAGCAAGTTTTTATAGAAAAAAGTTGCTCTAGTCTAAAGCAATTTTATATAGAAAAAAGTTGCTTTAGTCTAGAGCAAGTTTTTGTAGAAGAAAGTTGCTCTAGTCTATATCCAGTTTTTATAAAAAAAAGTTGCTCTAGTCAAGAGTTAGTTTTTATAGGAAATAGTTGCTCTAGTCTAGAGCAAGTTTTTATAGAAAAAGTTGCTCTGGTCTAGAGCAAGTTTCTATAGAAACAGTTGCTGTGGTCTAGAGCAAGTTTTCGTGGAAAAACTTGCTGTCGTCTAGAGCAGGTTTTGTGAGAAAAAGTTGCATTAGTCTAGAGCAACTTTTTTTCTGTCTTAAAGATTTTACTTTTGTATCTCTTTTTAAAGCCAAAAAAGAGCAATTATAGGAAAGTGTCGGAAAAAGCAACAACTTGTTGTTTGTTGCTGATAATTTATTGATCGCTAGTTTTGCTGGTTTGTTTGCCTTTGAAAGAAGAATAACAAAAGTGACACTTTTGTACTCTTTTAAGTCATTATTTTACTTTAAGTTGTTTAAGCCGGCCGGCGGAAAAAGATAAATAACAATAAAGTAGAGAAGAAAAATAAAACAGAAAACATTTAAAACTGATTACAACACCAAGTGCTAAACAAACAGACAAACAAACACTTGCTCAATTAAAAAAAAAAACTCTTAAATCCCCTTTTTTGTGCTCTTTAGCTGGAAAGGAAAACAAACCTAAATTGCAAAAAAATGGCTAAGAAACAAATAAAACAGAATATTAAAGCAAAACCAGTAATAAGAAATAAATTTCGTATTATAAGAAAATGAGAAAAAAAGGTAGAAAAAAATAGTGAAGAGGAAGAAAAAGGGAAAGGAACTTTAAAGCAAATACAGACACTCAAGCGACAACATACAGTGGGGCGTTTGGCTAAAATGTTAATTACTCGAAAACTATTGAGTGGATTGAAACGAAATTTGGTGGTAACAATTAAAGAGATATTAGAGTAACAATATGTAGTAAAAGAAATTGACTGGTTTAAACACAAGCAGAGTAAGAGTTAACTAAACTTGAAGTTTTTTTAAAGAAATTGAAAGTATTAAATGGTTTAAAGCCAAACTTATGGGATCTGTAAAACACAACTTAAGCTAACAAAATATTAATTAAGAAGCAAAAATTTAGAAGCCCTTAGTAAGTTATAGTTCACCAAAGTTCAGTACCTTAAAGGAAAGTTTTTAAAATGCTTAACTTTGGCTGCCGCTAGCTCTTCCGGTGTTTACTTTTATTACATTATTAAACCCTATTTTGAAAGCTAAACTTAAGCCAAATTTTATTAGATTTTAATAAAAACTTTCAAAGTTATAAAGTTTTAAAAAATTTACTTTTTTATATTTCAAACCAACCACTGTGCATACCACCAAACCTTATAAAAAAGAAGCATTAAATCATAATACAAAAACCACATATTTATTTTTTTTACATTTTACTTCGTTTTTTTTCCTTAAATGTTTTAACTAAGCACTAATGCTTAAAAATATAAAGAGTTTGTCGACGACGTTGTTTTAGCCAAGAATGCAGACAATCGTCTGCAGTAACCAATTACCCAAATGTTAAAACGTGTACAGAAATACTAATGATAATCGTAATAGCAATAACTACAACAACAACAATAAACAACATCATTATTATCTTAAAACGTCATTAGTAATAACATAATTATATTGGTTTAACGCAATGATGACGTTATAAAGTAAAACAAGCCTCCTCAAAAAGAAATTGTTAACAAAAAAAGTTTAAATAAAAATCTGACTCAATGCTTGGTAACAGCGAAAACAAGAACTGGTAGTAGGTAAAAGAAAAAATCACCTCTAGAGTCTTAAGCAGGGATTGGCAAACTTTTCTTTAAAGGAGCCCCATTTTTTTAATAAATTTTTGGACTTTTTAATAGCTCTAGCAAAAGTCTATTAGTTTCTGAAAAAATTTTCAATTTTTATAATTTTATAAAAATTTTTGAAAATTGCAAAATTTTATCCCCAAAAACATTTTCCCAAACTTTTTTGTATATTTTTAATATAAATTCCCTAAACGTATTTAATATGTGTTTATGTCCAGAAAAATATGTTAATTTTAACCACAAATTTTTAGACTTTGTGCAAAAAAAAATTTCCCTCAATTAAAAGTATATTATTTTTAAAAATAAAATCCACGTCAATTTATAATATAAAATTAAATTGTTATAAAAAAATTGGAAAAGAACCAAAAAAAAAAATCAAGGACAAAGTGCAAAAATCTTTTAGTAATTTAAATAAAAACCCAACAAAATTACTGAAGCAAGAAAATAAATCAGAATTAATTAAAAAAAAGAAAAAATTGCATTCGAATGTCAAGACAATTGAAGAAAGCATAGGAAAAATTCCTAGATTCAGAACAAATTTGCTATATGTATAATAGACATGTTATAGAGGAACATTTTTCTATAAAAACTTGTTCTAGTGCTGTTCAACTTATACAAAAAGTTGTTCTAGTCCAGAGCAACCTTTTTCTATAAAAAACTTGCTCTAATCCCGAGCAACTTTTCTCTAAAAACTTACTCGAGTACGCAGCAACTTTTTTCTAAAAATTTGCTTTAGCCCAGAGCAACTTTTTTCTTTTTTAAAAAAAACTTGCTGTAATCTAGAGCAACTATTTTCTATAAAAACTTGTTCTAGTCTAGAGCAACTCTTTTCTATAAAAACTTTCTCTATTCCAGAACAACTTTTTCTATAAAAACTTCCTCTGTTCAGAGCAACTTGCTCTTGTCTAGAACAGCTTTTTCTATAAAAACTTGCTTTTGTTTAGAGCAACTTTTTGTGTAGAAACATGGTCTTGTTAAAAGCAACCTTTTCTATAAAATCTTGCTCTTGTTTAGAGCAACTTTTTCTATAAAACTTGCTCCTGTTAAGAGCAACTTTTGCTATAAAAATTTGCTCTTCTTTAGGGCAACTTTTTCTTGTTTAGCGCAACTTTTTCTGTAAAAACTTGCTCTAGTGTAGAGCAACTTTCTCTATAAAAACTTGCTCTAATGTAGAGCAACTTTCTCTATAAAAAGTTGCTCTAATGTAGAGCAACTTTTTCTATAAAAACTTGCTCTAGTGTAGAGCAACTTTTTCTATAAAAACTTACTCTAGTGTAGAACAACTTTTTCTATAAAAACTTGCTCTAGTTTAAAGCAACTTTATCTATAAAAACTTGCTCTAGTCTAGAGCAACTTTTTCTATAAAAACTTGCTCTAGTGTAGAACAACTTTTTCTATAAAAACTTGCTCTAGTGTAGAGCAACTTTTTCTATAAAAACTTGCTCTAGTGTAGAGCAACTTTTTTCTATTGAAACTTGCTCTAAAGTAGAATAACTTTTTCTATAAAAGCTTGCTGTTGTATATAGCAACTTTTTCCATTAAAACTTGCTCTAGTGTAGAGCAACTTTTTCTAGAAAAACTTGCTCTTCTTTAGAGCAACTTTCTCTAGAAAAACTTGCTCTAGTCTAGAGCAACGTTTTTCTATAAAAACTTGCTCTAGTGTAGAACAACTTTTTCTAGAAAAACTTGCTCTTCGTTAGAGCAACTTTTTCTATAAAAACGTGCTCTGGTGTAGAGTAACATTTTCTATAAAAACTTGCTAGTGTATAGCAACTTTTTCTATCAAAATTTGCTCTATAATTTCCAAATTTTCTACAAAAAAAATGTTGCCCATTGGAATAAGAGTTTGTCTCTCCCTGCTTAATGTTAGGACTTAGAAATAAACCATAAGTACATCAGCAGCAAAAAGTACAGAAAGAAACAAACAAAACTGCAAAAAGAAAAGCACATTTTTCATTACCTAAGGCCCACAGAGTTATTTATAAATTTTCTGTTTAACTCTAAAAAAAAGCGAGAAAATCTTAAAATAGTTACAAACAAAACTTGTACGTTTGGGCTAAAAATAAAACTGAAACTTTAAGGAGAAAAAAATTTTAAAATAAACTTGATAAACCAGACACGTTTCTCATTGCAAAACTTCATCATGATGACAATGATCATCTGTAGCAAAATGAGGAAAACGGCAATATGTAATAATAATAATAATATTTTAAGAGACATTTAAGTTAAAAGGTAAAAGTGTTTTAGATCAAAATAAATAAGTAAAGAGAATAACTTACCTATGCCCAAAGATGTGCCGATTTTGCCTGAGACATTTAAAAATTTCATATCCTTATTTATTAAATCTCTACTATTGAACAAAGATGGAAAAGCATTTAATGATGAGGAAGATGAAGCCGACGAAGGCGATAAAGGCGAGGAAGTCGGAGATGATATAGAAGATGCAGATGCAGCTGAAATGGCACTACTTCCGCCACCACTACTACCCTGAGTTAAACTATTTGCTGCGGCTGGTGTATTTTTACCTTTAACCGCTGATGACGGTGGTGGAGGTGGTGGACCCAGTGTATTGGCACGAATCGAATTTAATTTCTCCAATAAAGCCGAACCACTTATATTGGGCATAAGAAAACTGGGTACAGCGGTATTAGGTTGAGGTGCGCCAGTTTGACTGGGATCAGTAGCAGCCGTAGTACAGAGTTTACTAATACTCAAGATGAACGTTATGAAAATAAAATTCGATGAAGTAAAACTGAAACTGATCAATTGTTGAATTTTACTCTGATAGTTGGAGCTGTTGCTAAAGAATTTACTAATTTTGGGTGGTTCGTCACAGGCAGTTTTAGCGCTGGTGCTGCTGTTGCTGCTGCAGTGACTGCTATTGCTGTCGCTGTTGTTTGAATTATAATTGAATTCGTTGTTAAATGTGTAATTTGGCGGATTTAAAATCAATGTTGCCATTTTATGTTTAATTTAATTGATTCTTTTTTAATTTTTTATGAATTGAAATTTTTAAAGATTTTTTTTATTTAATGATTTTTAATTGAATGAGAAAAACTTTTAAAGTGGATTTTTAACACTTATCACTTCACTTTTATTTAATTTTTTAATTGATTTATTTTTCACTTTTTTTTGCAAAAATTTATTCACTTTAATTTAATTTATAATTTTTTTGTTGAGGATTTGCTGGATAAATGAGATTTTCTATTGACTGAAAATAAAAGATAAAAATAAAAAAAATTAAATTAATTTACCAAAATTTTTAATAGTTTAAGAGTTAATTTAAGTTTTCTTTCAGTTAAAAAACAAAAAAAAAACTTTTTAAGCAAAGATCAGAAAGATCAAGAGTTTCCCTAAGACTCTGATGTGTTTCCTAAAAGAATGATCTTCAGATTGTGATAAGTTTTCATTACATTCAGACATAACTTCATTCAGATTCTAAAGATCATCATCAAATTATGAAGATTTTTCTATGAAAGATGATCAGATTCATCAGATATTTTCTATGAAAAAGATCTTCAGAATATGATGACAAAGATCATCAGATCCTGATAACATTTTCTATAAAAATGATCATTAGAATCTGATAAAAAAGATCATAAGAATTTTCGATGAAAAAGATCATCAGATTCTGATGATATTTTATATGTAAAATATCATCAGATTCTGATGATAGATTTCTTTGAAAAAGATCATTAGAATCTTATAATATTTTCTATGAAAAAGATCATCAGATTCTGATATTTTCTACAAAAAAGGTCATCAGATTATAATGATATTTTCTATGATAATATCATCAGATTCTGATGATCTTTTTCATAGAAAACCATCATCAGAATCTGATGATATTTTCTATAGAAAAGTTCATCAGAATCTGGAGATATATTCTATGAAAAATATCATCAGAAACTGATTACATTTTCTATAAAAAAGATCATCAGATTCTGATGACATTTTATATGAAAAAGATCACCAGATGCTGATGCTTGTTTTCTATGAAAGAGATCATCAGATTCTATGAAAAAGATCATCAGATTCTGATGATAGTTTTCTACGAAAAAGATTCTGATGATCATTTTCTATGAAAAATATCATCAGATTTTAATGATATTTTCTATGAAATATATCTTCAGATTCTGATGATAGTTTCTATAAAACAGATCATCAGATTCAAATGTTAATTTTCTAGATTCTGCTGACATTTTCTATAAAAAAAATCATCAGAATCTGATTATATTTCCTATGAGAAAGATCACCGGAATCTGATGACATTTTCTACGAAAAAGATCATCAGAATCTGATGAAAAGGATCATCAGATTCTGATGACAGTTTCTATGGGAAAGATCATCAGATTCTGATAATATTTTCTGTGAAAATGATCATCAGATTATGATAATATTTTCTATGAAAAAGATTATTTGCTTCTGATGATATTTCCTATGAATAAGATCATCAGATTGTGATGATATTTTCTATGAATTAGATCATTAGATTCTGATGATATTTTCTATGATAAAGATCATCAGATTCTGATGAGTTTAGATCATCTGATTCTGGTGATATTTTCTATAAAAAAGATCATCAGATTTTGATGATTTTTTCTATGAAAAAGATCATCAGATTCTAGTGATAGTTTTCTATGAAAGAGATCATCAGATTATGATGATACTTTCTATGATAAGATCGTCAGATCATCAGGTTCTGATAATATTTTCTATGAAGAAGATCATTTGATTCTAATGATTCAGATCAGATTGTGAAGATCATCATCTTCTGAGGAATCAGTTTTTCTACAGAAATCAACATATAGAAATGATCGTCAGAGTTAGATTGAGGTGATCACCACTTTCTGCTAAAATTTAATCAGATTCAAATGAAGTTTTCTCTAAGACATGAGTATTTGATGAATTTTTCCATAGAAGAAGTCGTCAGTTTCCGAATAACTTTTTCAGGGAAAGGGTCATCAAACTCTTTGTTAAAGCTGTTTGTGTATTTTTTTTTTAATTCCTTTAGTAATTAGGTGTGTTTTCTAACACTTTCTTTTGTAAATTTTTCCTTTCATTTGTTTTTAAAACAAATTTAAATTTCAGATATCAAAATAAAATAGGTTACTTAATCAGTTTAGTTGATATATTTGTATAATTTTTGCTTTATATTGTTATTCTGTATTTTTAAACGAACAACAAAATCATGTCAAAATGGGATTATTTAACACCTTTTTTTCAAAAACATCTATAAAAGTCTACATGAGTATATTTGAAAAATAAAAAAAAAGAAACAACATAAATAATGAGATAAATGTTGAGAAAAAGAGATATTTAGATACATAGCTTATCGATCTATTCATCAGCTGACATGATTATGTATTAAGAGGCAAACAAAAAGCATGACAATTGATAGATGATAATGATGAATGGATGGATGGGTAGAGTTAGATGATCATTCGATTTATAATTAACGTTTATTGTAAGAGAAAACGTATAAAGGTTTTGAAGATTTCAAAAATTAACTATGTAATTATACAAATTAGTTACTTAATTATGTTTAATTATTAGAAAAATTTGAAAGTTTTGGAATTTAGAATAACATTGATAATTTTATAAAAAACTAGCATACCCTGGGTGCTTCGCTACCCTAACTTAAATTAAATACATACAAAGTTTTGTGTCCTTTTATAGAAAATTAAAATTGATTAAACATTTTTTTAATGTTTCAGTTTATACGTTCAATATTACGTGATTAAATTCGCATTCAGTAAGAAGCTTGTATTTTTAGTTTCATTCATTTAGCTTCCACATTATAGAAAATTTCGAAAGTACTATTTGAAAAAAAGTACTATAAAATACCTCTAATAGATTATTATTTAATAATTGTATGTTTCTGTGTTCAATATTATATACAATTCAAATAATATAATTTTAATGAATGAAAAAGTACCAAAAGTACCTTTCAGTAGATTCTCATACACTAGGGTCCCTACATTTTAAATTTTATTTTCAATATCTATGTCCAATATCGTAAAAATATCAAAAAGTACCATCGAAAAAGTACAAAAATCTCTCTCTCTCTCTTTAAATTCTCATTTAATAAGGATCGTGTGTTCCGGTTAACCATTATAAAGAATCTAAAAGGTACCATTTGAAGAATAGAAAAGTACCAAATAGTTCCCACTTACAGAATATTATTCAGTTAAGACCTAGGTTGAATATTTTAGAAAATTAAAAAAGTACCATTTATGAGATAAAAAGTACTAAAAAGTTCTCTCTTAAAGAGTCTTATTCAATGAGGATCGTGTATGTTTAATAATCATGTGTTTTGAATTCATATTAAAGAACATACAAAGAGTATCATTTGAAGAAAGAAAAAGTACCAAAAGTGGAATACCTAAGTGGAAAGTACTAATAAAGAATACAATTTTTCCCCTTTTCGCTTAGAAATATACTTTTTCGAGAATTAAGTTTACAAAATGTTCCGTATTTAAATCTATATATCACAGATAAAACACACTTTTTTAAAATTTTATAAAAATTGGCTCAAAGAGTTTGAATAAAATTAAATTTCCCGTTTTTTCTCTTTTTGGTACTTTTTTCCCCAGTGAAATATCAAAAATTTTACAATAAATATTACAGAGTTAGTCCGTAATTTAATAGGAATAACTCAATAAACCGAAAAAGTTTTCTTAATGTGCTAAAAAAGAGTACAGTTTTCTCCCTTTTACACCCAAAAAGGACTGAATTTTAAAAAAGTACGAAACAGGTGTCTCATAATTTTGGGAGATGTATCCAAAATATTTATAAAAATTTTATTCAAAAGTTATAAGGGGCCAAAAAAGGTACCAAAATCACATTTGTTACACATTTTTACCCCTTAAAAGTACGAATTTCAAAAAAGTACCAGACACCCATCTGCTCATTTTAAGAGTAGATACAGATGCATTTAAATTTTTTCTTGTATCACTAATATTGTGTAAGATAATTAAGAAAACCTGTTTTACACGTTTTTTCCCCTTTTTAACCGTAAATGTACAAATTTCCAAAAATCCCTCCTTAGTGGATCTACATAACCAAAAACACATCTACTGTCAAAATTTCATGATTCTAGGTTCAGCCGTTTGGGCTGTGCGATGATGAATCAGTCAGTTAGTAACGCTACTCTTTTATATATATAGATTTCAGTTTTTTAAAAGAAGATTTTCTCAAAAACCTTTAGAGCAGCATTCGGCATTCTCTTAAACAATGTCAAAGTAAATAAATAAATTAAAAAATCGCATAAAAATAGAAGCTATAAGAAAACGCACATTTTGGCCAAAATTTAAAAAAACAAATGTTGTTATTTAATAACAACCAACAACAAAAAACGAATAAAATAAAATACGAAAACATTAAAAGATATAAAAAGAAACTGCAGTAATCTAAAGGAATCGAATCAATTTGCATTTTGTTAAATTTGCAACAATCTAGCAAATATTTTTATAAAATCTTTCTTTTTCCCTTTAAATACTGTTGTCAAGCTAGTCGTACACCTTTTTGTCTGACTGTCTAAAACGTCAACACTTTATCTTTTCAAATCAAATCAAACTACGTCAAGCAAGTCTTTCTTTCTTCGTCATCAAATTGACCTCAAATATGCAAATATTTTTAAAAACACCAGACATACTATATAAATAAAAAAAAATTGTTTATGCTAATTCATAACTGAATTCATTAAATTTGTTTAAAATTTAAAACTGGAAATTATCATAATTATTTATAAATAATATAAAAATTTCATTCAACAAGACAAATCTTTTGAAATTCTGTTAGAAACAAGGAAGAATTGAAAAAATCGCAAAATAGAAATGACAAAAAATCACTCCCAAAAGCAAAACGCCAAAAAGTACGCTACATTATCCCCTTTAAGGCAACGATGCATGTACTAAAAAGTACTTTTCACTTAAAAGTACACAGAGAGAAAAGGAAATATACACGCCTGGTATCAAATTGACACCAATGAGTTTATAATTTTTCAATAACATCCGTTGTTAAAGTATATACATACGTACGACAACACTATGTAATGTTGTCAACATTGCAACAATTCGTTGTCGAAGTCTAAATGTTATACACATCCGTTGTCTAAATGTTAACAAACGTGGTAAGCTCACTATTGACAACGGCTTGTTTGTCAATAGTGAACTTACCACGTTTGTTAACATTTAGACAACGGATGTGTATAAAATTTAGATTTCGACAACGTTGTTAACATTACATAGTGTTGTCGTACGTTGTATATACCTTGACAACGGATGGTATTGAAAAATTATAAACAGTTTGGTGTCAATTTGATACCAGGCGTGTATATTTCTTTTCCCTCTGTGTACTTACCCCTTTAAAACAATTGCCCCTAAACCTTCCAAACTTTTTTTAATCGTACATATCTTCACAAAGTTCAAATTTTTCAACTAAACTTTTCTTCTAGTCCCTTAACCAACTTAGCCCTGAAACCACATTACCATCTCAACCAAGGTAGGGTATCAAATCAGCATAAGAAATGTTGCCAAAAACAAAAACTTAAATAAACAACATTTCAAATAAACTGAATACGCATATAAATAATTTAGTAACAAAAAAAAAACAAACAAAATATAATAGAACTACAAGATTAAGATAACCAAGAAAATTTCTTGCTCAAAAAAAGAACAACCAAATTTTAACAACTAAATCAGTAATTATAAAAACAAACAGTGGGACTTATCTAAAGAAAATGTTAAAAAAATTCTTAGGAACTTGACTAACTTCTTAGAGTCCAAAGAATTCTTCCACAGAAAAAGTCACTAGACTCAGAGTAATAGATGATATTTCAGAATCTAATGATCTTTTTCGCTAGACAAATCATTTCAAAACTCTTTAGAGAGAAACTGTGATCAAAATCATTTCCATACTCACACTAGTCTGATAATCTATTTCAGAATAATACGATCTAGAATAATCGTATTCTTCTATTAAAAAACTCATCTTTTCTCAGTTGAAACTTTCTGAAGATCATTTCCATGAGAAATCTATTCAGAATCTGATGATCTTTAGCAGATTATCAGATCATCAGATTCGGATGAGTGTTACTAAGGGTTTTCCTCTTGAAATATCATCAGATTCTGGTGAGTATTCCTATGAATAAAATCATCAGATCATCAGTTTACAAACGAAAAAGATCATCAGATTCTGATGAGTCTAACTATGGAAAAGATCATCAGATACTGATGAGTCTAACTATGGAAAGATCGTCACACTTTGGTAAGTCTTTCTATGAAAATTATTAAAGTTTCTGATGAGTTTTCCTATGGAAACGATCAACAGATTTTAAAAACTATTTACATAGGTCATCCATCGAAGATGATCTTTTCTATAGAAAAGTTCCTCCGTCGATGATGATCCTTTTTATAGAAAAGTTCCTCCGTCGATGATGATCTTAACTTTTTCTTTAGAAAAGTTCATCCGTCGATGATTTTCTATAGAAAAGTTTATCCGTCGATGATTTTCTATAGAAAAGTTCATCGGTCCGGTGATGATCTTTTCTATTAGAAAAGTTCATCGGTCGGTGATGATCTTTTCTATAGAAAAGTTCATCGGTCGGTGATGATCTTTTCTATAGAAAAGTTCATCGGTCGGTGATGATCTTTTCTATAGAAAAGTTCATCGGTCGGTGATGATCTTTTCTATAGAAAAGTTCATCGGTCGGTGATGATCTTTCTAAAGTCTCGGTGGTATGATCTTTTCTATAGAAAAGTTCATCGGTCGGTGATGATCTTTTCTATAGAAAGTTCATCGGTCGGTGATGATCTTTTCTATAGAAAAGTTCATCGGTCGGTGATGATCTTTTCTATAGAAAAGTTCATCGGTCGGTGATGATCTTTTCTATAGAAAGTTCATCGGTCGGTGATGATCTTTTCTATAGAAAAGTTCATCGGTCGGTGATGATCTTTTCTATAGAAAAGTTCATCGGTCGGTGATGATCTTTTCTATAGAAAAGTTCATCGGACCGGTGAACTTTTCTATAGAAAAGTTCATCTGTCGATAATGATCTTTTCTATAGAAAAGTTCATCTGTCGATAATGATCTTTTCTATAGAAAAGTTCATCTGTCGATAATGATCTTTTCTATAGAAAAGTTCATCTGTCGATAATGATCTTTTCTATAGAAAAGTTCATCTGTCGATGATGATCTTTTCTATAGAAAAGTTCATCTGTCGATGATGATCTTTTCTATAGAAAAGTTCATCTGCCGATGATGATCTTTCTATAGAAAAGTTCATCTGCCGATGATGATCTTTTCTATAGAAAAGTTCATCTGTCGATGATGATCTTTTCTATAGAAAGTTCATCTGTCGATAATGATCTTTTCTATAGAAAAGTTCATCTGTCGATAATGATCTTTTCTATAGAAAAGTTCATCTGTCGATGATGATCTTTTCTATAGAAAATTCATCTGTCGATGATGATCTTTTCTATAGAAAAATTCATCTGTCGATGATGATCTTTCTATAGAAAAGTTCATATGTCGATGATGATCTTTTCTATAGAAAAGTTCATCAGTCAGTAATGATCTTTTAGGGATAACTTCATCAGTCTATGATGATCTTTTATAAAGAAAAGTTTACCATTCCATGATGATCTCTTAAAGAGAAAAGTTCCTCAGTACACCCACTGTAAATTTCTTTACAATGTTGTTATATGCAAATAACAAAACAACAAAGTAATGTAATGTAATAACAACATTACTTGAGGCCAAGAGAAGTAGAGTAACTAAGCGAAAACTAAGAGGAGCGAGAGAGGAAACAATTGCTGATGACGTAGTGTTGAGTGTTCAATATGTATTTGCGTTTATTTTTTTATGTTGTGGTGGGGATTAAAAAGAAAAATAAACAACAAAAATTTCAGAAAACCGGCATATTGAAACAATGCAAAACAAAAACAAAATACCATAAACAGTAACAACAACAATAAAGCAAAGTAGTAAACATGTTTAAGCAGAACTTCGTTTTTAGAAAAGAATGAGTAATAACATAATAAATAAATAAAAAAAACTATTATTTTTTTTTGCGCAAAAACAAACGGCACATTGACACCAATTGTTTTAATTAAACAAATTAAAATGCAGTCTCATTAATAGTATTTTTGTTTCAATTTTCTTTTTTTCTTAGTTATGACTGCTTAGTTGCTTAAATAAATAAATAAAAATTGTTTTATCAAAAATAAACAAAACAAAATTTCAAGGTGAAAAAGGCGGAATTAAAAGAAACATTCATTTTTTTTCACAAAAACACAGAAACCAGCTTTAAAATAAACACTGTGTTTTTTTTTAAAGAAAAAGTTATATATATTTTTTTGAAATCAAGATAAATATTTAAAATTTTTGAAATTTTTTTTTTTATAAAATTTAATTTTATTTTTATGTAAATTTTCTTTCTTACTTTTTTTCTAATTGTAATTCTTAACTAAAAAAAGAAACAAATGATCGCGCAAAAACGAACTAAACCGAAAATATCACTAACAAAATTTTTGTATTTAATTTTATTTATTTTTATCTAAAAACATTGAAACTTAATTAAAATTTTATTTCTATTTCTCTTTCTATTTTATTTTTTATTTTTGTACGTAAAACACACAATATTTGTTAAAAAAAACGCGTACCGGCGGTTGTTTAAGACACGAGACGCACAAACAATCGACTGACTAATCGTTCCGTTTATTATCTTAAAATTTGTCTAAAACACCAACAACAACAATATAAGACTCTTCTTTTGATTGTCTTTTAGTATTTTTCTTTATAAAATAAATTTCTCTACTATCCAACGACAACAACAATAATTTTAAAATATTCAACTCTTAATAAGGTTTCTTTTCGCTAGTTCACTTTTAGTTCACTCTTAAATTAACTTTTTAGTTCACAGAGTCCCACAATAACTAAAATAACAATAATATTCATCAAGTGTTTGGTTGTTGACTATTGACTGTGGAGAAGAACGAACGAACGAAAGAAAAAAAAACTTCGTAAGCACTCAAGTCACAACACTCTACCTGAATTTTTAACTTGTTCGACGTGAGCATGTGAACACGCAACAACAATCGATACAAACGTACGTCATGTGAGCATTTTTTTCCCCACATATACGAGTTTAATGATCGGCCCCCCCAAAATGTTTAAATAAAAAACCCACAACAACAACAAACATAAAAAACTCAACAAGTGTGTGTTTATGTTTCGATATGGTATTGGAGACTCTTTCTCTCTCATTCTTTTATATAAAAGCTACCAGATCTTAAGAAAATTGCTCATCACATGATCCTTTCTATAGAAAAATTCATAAGAATCTGAGAATCATTCCCCAAAAATAAGTCATCTCTACGAAAACGATCCGAATGATCTGTTATATTGGAAAATGCCATCAGTACCAGATCTGTCTTTTCATTAGGAAAAGTCATTAAAATCTTTTTTACGGCGATTAGAATCTGATGATATTTTCATTAGGAAAAAGTCAACAGAATCAAATGATCTCTTAATATTTATTCTAATGATTTTTTCATAAGAAAACTATAGGAAATCTGACGATCTCTTCACTAAAACATACTAGAATCTGATGATCTTTTTTGCTCTGGGAAAATTCACCAGAATCTGCTTATATGTTCTCTAGAAGTCAATGATAATCTTTTTTCTAGGAAAAGTTACCGAAAACTGATGATCCTTTCTCTAGGAAATGTCATCGGAATCTGACTATCTTTTCTGTTAAAAAGTCATTAGAATGGGATGATCTTTTCGCTATAAGATGTCATCAGATGCTGATGATTTTTTCGCTATGAAAAGTCATCAGATGCTGTTGATATTTTCCATAGGAAACTGATGATAGTTTCTTTAGAAAAAGTCATCAGAATCTGAAGATCTTATCTATAGGAAAAGAAATCCGAATCTAATGATCTTTTCAATAGGAAAACTCTTCAGAATCTGATGATAATTTCCGTAGGAAAACTCTTCAGAATCTGATGATCATTTCCGTAGGAAAGCTCTTCAGAATCTGATGATCATTTCCATAAGAAAACTCTTCAGAGTCAAATGATCATTTCGATAGGAAAACTTATCAGAATCTGATGATCTTTTTCATAAAAAAGTTTATCAGAGTCTGATGATCTTTTCCATAGGAAAGCTTATCAGAGTTTGATGACATTTTTGAAAATACATTTTTACCATAGGCAAACTCATCAGACCCTAATGATCTTTTTCATACTCATTAGAGTCTGATGATGTTATCTTTAGAATCTGATGATCATCTTTAGAATCTGATGATCATTTCCATAGGAAAACACATCTAAGTCTAATGATATTTTCCATAAGAAAACTCATCATAGTCTGATGATACTTTCCATAGGAGAACTCATCAAAGTCTGATGACCTCCTCCACAGGAAAATTCATGAGAGTCTGATGATATTTTCGTAGAAATACTCATTAGAGTCTGATGATCTTCTTCATAGGAAAACTCTTTAGAATTTGATGATCATTTCCATAGAAAACCCTTCAGAGTCTGATAATGTTTTGTTTAGGAAATCTCATCAGAATCCATAGGAGAACTTATTAAAGTCTGATGATCTTTTCCAAAGATCAATTCCATAGGCAAGCTCTTCAGAGTCTGATGATGTTTTCTATAGGAAAACTCATCAGATATTATCCATATCATAGATATTATCATCCTAGTCTGTAAATCTATTCCTAAGAAAAACTATTTAAGAGTCTGATGATCACTTCCATTGGAGAACTCATCAGAGTCTAATGATCCATTTCATAGGAAAACTCATCAGAATTTGATGATCTTTTCCGCAGAACAACTCTTTAGAGTCTAATGATCTTTTCCATAGTAGAACATATCAAAGTCTAATGATCTTCTCCGTAGGAAACCTCAACAGAGTATATGATATTATCAATGGAATACTCTTTCGAGTCTGATGATCACTTCCATAAGAAAACTCTTCAGAGTCTAATGATCACTTCCATAAGAAAACTCATCAGAGTCTGAAACTCTTAAGAAGCTGATGATAACTTCAGTGGGAAATCTAATCAGAGTCTGACGACCTTTTCCAATCAGAATCTGTTGAGCTTTTCTTTAGGAAAAGTCATCAAAATCTGATGGTATTTTCCAAAGGAAAACTCTTTAGAGTCTGATGATCTTTTCCAAAGATCAATTCCATAGGAAGGCTCTTCAGAGGTAACCCATCAGATAATATCCATAGGAATACTCATCCGAGTCTATTGATCTTCTCCTAAGAAAATCTCTTTAGAGTCTCATGATCTCTTCCATGGGAAAACTCATCAAAGTCAAATGATCTTTTCCTTCCCCTGTGATAGGTTTTCTTTCTACCAGCAATCTGGCAACTCAATTGAAATTACAAAACCCCCTGTTATTGTTTGCATATTTTGTTTATGCCAAATGAATGACACTCTATTTTCTTTTACCGGTCTCCATTTATCATTAATTCTCATAATCTAAGAGAGTATCTCACTCCATTTCATAAAAAATTAAAGAGTCTCTTTAAAACTCTTTAAAAATATATTATTATCATAAGGTTGCGTGTATGCACTTAATGCATAAATGCTTTGGCTCAAACATGTTTGGTTATTTGGGTTGTTGTAACCAAAAGAAAACACACAAATAAATTATACAACTAAATATAATAAAATGTACTAAAGAAAATTTGTAAAGTTAACGATACCAAAAAGAACAATCGAGAAAAAATATAATGTAAATATTTGCAGGAAATTTTTTTTTTATAAAAGCCAACAAGGTCAACTGCAATGAACAAATGTTTAAAAGTGAGTCGGTAAAATTTTTAACAGATACTATATAATTTGCATTGATTATAATGTATTGGATAATATTGTTTTTCAATTTTACAAGTAGTCTAATTAATAGTTTTAACGAAGTACATTTTAATTACAACATTAAGGTGTGTAGCAAGATTTTATAAAGAAAAAACATAGTTCACACCCTAATGGAGTTTTTTATAAAGAAAATGATCATGATATTCTTATGTATTTCTCTATGAAAAAGATCATCAAATACTAGAGAGTTTTTATATGGAAAAGATCTTGTAAATCATCCTATGAAAAAGATCATCAAATTCTCTGGAAAAAATTTTCGTACTCTGACGACGAAAAGATCATCTAGGATGAGTTTTCCTATGAATCATTAGTCTCTGATGATCAGTTTCTCACAAAGACAAGAAATCAATAGTTTTCTAGAAAAAGATTATCAGTTTCTGATGAAAAATATCATGAGTCATGAGTGGAAAAGATCATGAGTTTCTCATGAAAAGCCCGTGACAAAGAAATGACCAGTATTCGATGAAATAATCATCAGACTTTATTGATGAGTGATGGAAAGTATCATCAGAATGTGATGAGATATATGTTATGGAAAAGATCATTAATCTATGATCAATCTAAGTTTTCCTATAGAAATGGTCATCACTTAGTCTCTGATGAGTTTTTCCTATGAAAAAGATCATCAGTTTTTCATGAAACGAAAAAAAAAATCAACAGTTTTTGATGAAAATGATCATCAGTCTCTGTAGTTTTCCTATGAAAAAGATCATCAGTTTCTGATGGAAATTATCATGAGTCATGAGTGGAAGAGATCATGAGTTTCTCATGAAAAGCCCCTGACAAAGAAATGATCAGTATTCGATGGAATGATCATCAGACTTGACTTGTTGATGAGTGATGGAAAGTATCATCAGATTGAGATGAGATATCTTATGGAAATGATCATCTGTCTGCTCTTCTACGGAAAAGAAATTCTGTTTCTTATGAACAACTCTTTAGACTCTGATGTAAAGGTGATCAGAATCAGATGACTTTAATAGAGAAAAGATCATCAAATTTTCATAACTTTTTCTCTTTTCAAAGAAAAAAGATGATCAGATGCTGGTGACTTTTTCCAGGAAAACTTTTCCCATTAAATTTTCGCAAAAAAAAATCAGCAGATTCTTGGTTGTGATGACTTTTTGCAGAGAAATGTTTTCGTAGAGAAACAATCATCCAATTTTGATGGCTTATGATCACAGTATTCCGATGACTTTTCATATACAAATGATTATCCGATTTTTATGACTTTTCGTAGAGAAATTTTCATCCGATTTAGATGACTTTTCTCAGAAATAAGATCATTCGACTATGATGACTTTTCTTAGAGAAAATATCATCCGATTCTGATGACTTTTCTTAGAGATATGATCATCTGATTTGGATGACTTTTTCTAGAGAAAAGATCAACAAATTTGATGTATTTTCGTCAAGAAAAGATCATCAGATTCTGATGTCTTTTTGCAGAGATTTGAAGATCGTCCGATTTTGATGACTTTTCTCAGAAAAAGGATCATTCGACTGTGATGACTTTTCTTAGAGAAAAGATCATCCGATTCTGACGACTAGATATCATCTAATTTTGATGACTTGTATAGAGAAAAGATCATCCGATTTCGATGCCTATTCGTAAATAATTGATCATAAGATTCTTATGACTTTCTCATCAAGAAATGATCATTAGATTCGGATGATTTTTCGTAGAGGAATGATGACTTTTCCTAGATAAAAGATCATCAATTGCGTTTACTTTTCGCAGAGAACAACTGATCATAAGATTTTGATAAGTTTTTCTATAATTTATTTTAAATTTAGAAATTTTTATGAAAATTTTTAATTTTTTATGAAAATTTTAGTTTTTATGAAAAATTTTAATTTTTATTTAAAATTTTATTTTTGATCAAAAATTTGATTTTTATTAAAAAAATTAGAAAATTAGATTTTTATGAAAAATTATTTTTAAATTTTTTTTTATAATTTCTTTTATAAAAATTATTTTTTTCATAATTTTTTTTAAATATTTTTTTATAAAAATTGCTTTTTATCAAAAATTGTATTTTATCAGAAATTAGATAAATTTGTTTATATTTTTTTTTCCACAAATCACACATTTCTTTTAAAATTTATGATTTTATCAAAATTTTTAAATAAATTCACAGAAAAGATCAACATTTTTTAGAGTTTTTTTTAAGTTTTCTACAAAAAATCCACTTAAAAACTTTATGGTTCAAAATTTTTATATTGATATTTTTTTTATTTTTAACACCAACCCGAAAATCCTTAGCAAATCGCGATAAAAACGAAAAACCACCCTAGGAACCACCACAACGAGTAAAAGTAACCAGTAAACGAAACCGTTAAAAATAAAAGCGTTTTTAAAGCAACAGCTCCGAAGCACTGGTCGTATGACTCTGATTAGGGGCCACAAAGAAATTAACATTAAGCCCATAAAACGCAAATCACTACTATCAGCGGACAAACATTATCAATAAATAATACAATTTTATTAGAGGGTCATAATATTAAAGGAGATAGAGGCCAGGTGGGGAAATAACACTATAATAGCTAAGGCGTCAAAATGTGGTCTGAAAATAGCAGATAAAATAAGTCAATTCTGCTGCTAAACTTAAGTGCAAACCTTGTAAATTAAACCTAACTAAACCATCAGCTAAGTAACGCAAGCGTCTAACGTTAAGGTACACACTAGCGTTAACGTTTTAGTTAGTGGCAGCGTAATAGGTGCCAATTGCTTTAAATTAATTTGATAACAGATACTATTATATGACTAGTAAACGATTAGACCACCAATATGTCTATATTAGACAATTCAAGTAGCCACTTGAATTTAGCTGAAATAT
>NW_023996764.1:0-33294 GCF_015586225.1 Lucilia sericata
TTAGTTAGTTAGTTTAGTTAGTTAGTAGTTAGTTAGTAGTTAGTAGTAGTTAGTTAGTTAGTAGTTGTTAGTTAGTTAGTCTAGTTAGTAGTTAGTTAGTTAGTAGTTAGGTAGTTAGTTAGTTAGTGTTAGTTAGTTAGTTAGTTAGTTAGTTAGTTAGTTAGTTAGTTAGTTAGTTAGTTAGTTAGTTAGTTAGTTAGTTAGTTAGTTAGTTGTAGTAGTTAGTTAGTTAGTTAGTTAGTTAGTTAGTTAGTTAGTTAGTTAGTTAGTTAGTTAGTTAGTTAGTTAGTTAGTTAGTAGTTAGTTAGTTAGTTAGTAGTTAGTTAGTTAGTTAGTTAGTTAGTTAGTTAGTTAGTTAGTTAGTTAGTTAGTAGTTAGTTAGTTAGTTAGTTAGTTAGTTAGTTAGTAGTAGTTAGTTAGTTAGTTAGTTAGTTAGTAGTTAGTTAGTTAGTTAGTAGTTAGTTAGTTAGTAGTTAGTTAGTTAGTTAGTTAGTAGTTAGTTAGTTAGTTAGTTAGTTAGTTAGTTAGTTAGTTAGTTAGTTAGTTAGTTAGTTAGTTAGTTAGTTAGTTAGTTAGTTAGTTAGTTAGTTAGTTAGTTAGTTAGTTAGTTAGTAGTTAGTTAGTAGTTAGTTAGTTAGTTAGTTAGTTAGTTAGTTAGTTAGTTAGTTAGTTAGTTAGTTAGTTAGTTAGTTAGTTAGTTAGTTAGTAGTTAGTTAGTTAGTTAGTTAGTTAGTTAGTTAGTTAGTTAGTTAGTTAGTTAGTTAGTAGTTAGTAGTTAGTTAGTTAGTTAGTAGTTAGTTAGTTAGTTAGTAGTTAGTTAGTTAGTTAGTTAGTTAGTTAGTAGTTAGTTAGTTAGTTAGTTAGTTAGTTAGTTAGTTAGTTAGTTAGTTAGTTAGTTAGTTAGTTAGTTAGTTAGTTAGTTAGTTAGTTAGTTAGTTAGTTAGTTAGTTAGTTAGTTAGTTAGTTAGTTAGTTAGTTAGTTAGTTAGTAGTTAGTTAGTAGTTAGTTAGTTAGTTAGTTAGTTAGTTAGTTAGTTAGTTAGTTAGTTAGTTAGTTAGTAGTTAGTTAGTTAGTTAGTTAGTTAGTTAGTTAGTTAGTTAGTTAGTTAGTTAGTTAGTTAGTTAGTTAGTTAGTTAGTTAGTTAGTTAGTTAGTTAGTTAGTTAGTTAGTTAGTTAGTTAGTTAGTTAGTTAGTTAGTTAGTTAGTTAGTAGTTAGTTAGTTAGTTAGTTAGTTAGTTAGTTAGTTAGTTAGTTAGTTAGTTAGTTAGTTAGTTAGTTAGTTAGTTAGTTAGTTAGTTAGTTAGTTAGTTAGTTAGTTAGTTAGTTAGTTAGCTAGCTAGCTATCTATTCGGAGGGATGTCGGTAAGATGATATAAGAGAGAACATTTTGGTACTAAATATTTCGTTCATCAAATAGTTCTTTTTAAGTTTCCTGATTGGATGTTTTTAATACGCCGAGTCGTAAAAGGGTACATTAACAGATTTTTTATTTAGATAGGGGTTTTGACTATAGTCCATCGATATTCATAAAATGTGTGCAAATATTGAGATAGCACTTATTTCGTTAAATATTTGAACAATATATCCATAGACTAACAAAAAATGTGCACAATTTACCAAAACCTATTATTATCACCAGTTAGTTTTCAACTTATTAAAATAATCACTGCCTTAATTATAGGGTCTCCAAATGTTGATTGGCAAACCATTAAACGAAACACAAACAAAATAGCGTCTAAAGTTATTGAATAGTTGAAATTTAAAACTTAAAAGTTAATTAAATGTATTGCAAATATTTAACTAAAGACCACCAACCTAGAGAAAATAAGTGTTAAATTAAATATGGAACAAATTGCTTCAAAAAAACAGCATCAAGTTCAGGGTCAAATCAAAGGAAAAGTAAAAATGAAGATTTAAATTAAAATTCAATAGATATGGGAAGTAAGTATGACGGTTAATTGAAGGTAATAGTAACGTCAAAAATATAAAAACGTATGATTTTTTAAAAAACTATATCATTTAGTTGCAAAAGTTTTAGGGGAAAACAATAGCTTAGCAAACAAAATGGTGAGTAATGCTAAATTTTTAATTATTTTTTTGAAATTAAATTTATTTAATTTTTCTATATTTTTTAGAAACTGCTTGTAGTTTGTTTGGCCTTAGTTGCCTTGGCTTATGCAGATGTTTCTCATTTGGGCTATGACTATCAGGCTCCCAGCTCAATGGCCTTTGATTTGCCACAACCCAACAACAACTATTTGCCTCCAGTGGCTGCCAAAACTGAACCTTTACCCGTTAAAATGTATTTACCCCCCGCCCCTGTTGTAACACCCAAGAAAACTTACATACCACCTGTAGCTGTAAAGAGTGAACATCTACCCGTCACTATGTACTTACCACCCGCACCAGTTACGGCTCCCAAAAATACCTATATTCCTCCCAAACCTGTTACAGCCCCCAAACCCAACAATGACTACTTGCCTCCTGTTCCACCCATGAAAATACATTTGCCTACAGCTCCTGCCAAACCTGTACAATTACCTATAGTTCCCAAAAAATCCTACTTACCACCGGCTCCTGCAGCACCTAAGCATACACCCCACAACACTTATCTCCCTCCAGCTGAGGAAACTGCTCCTGCAAAGCGCATTATCACACCACCTGCACCCCGTCTTGAAGATTTAGTTCCACCACAACCTCCTCAAAGACATTATGAAGATTCTGAAGTATTTACCGAAGATGGTTACAAGACTGTTCGCAAACATAAATACTAGGAAATTCATTTGTGATATCTGATCATACTATTGTTAAGTTTGTAGCAGAGTTGTTTTCGTTTTTGAATATTTGACATTACATTTTATTAAATTTTTTATGAAATATTGAGATTTTTTGAATTTTTTTATTTATTTTTTATTTAAAATTGAAAAATGAGCTTATTTTTGTGATCACTTTTATTTACCTCCAAAAATGTATACATATTTTGGATTTGAATAGGCTTTGAGTGAGATGGAACTCAGGTGGTCAAATATCACCACTTGTAGAATATCGAGACTGCTCTGGCCCACTCTGACAACAGATAGGACTAGGACTCTCTTGTCTCTTAGTAAGAACTCGATTAGGCTTCTAACTGGTATACTTACTGGACACTATTTGATTAGACATATGTCGGAACGTATGGGCTACCCAAATTATAGCTACTGTAGAAGCTGCTTTAACGAAGAAGAAGTGGAATCGGTACAACACCTTCTACGTAACTGTCCAGCCTTACAAGAGCACAGACTACTCTATCTTGGTAGAGCTCTTTTCCATGATCTAGACTGTCTCAGAGATGCGTCACTAATAAACATAATCGGTTTTATTAAAAGCACCGGCTGGTTTACACGGAGACCTGACGAATCAAGTAGTCAACGAAATTAGGGAGGGAAACCATTCTCTCAATATTAGGGAATGGTAATTCTAAGGGTATCACAATGGACCACGACGCCTCCGAGTGAACTCGCTTGCTTGCGAGCAACCCACGTAAGCTAACCTAACCTTGGCCACCAACCTTGATAAAACTAAAAACAGAGCCTTAAAGATAACTACTTTTAAAACGATTCCCTTTTTCCTATAAATTCCCGTTTTATATAACAAACCTCAAATAATAATCTTTCGAAAAATTTCCCTTTTCACTGGCAACTCTACTCGGTATAAAAAAAGTCCCAAACTAAAGTGCCTTTGCAATTGTTCCTTTTTTGTTATTTTGTAGTGTTATCTTATTATTGTTATTGTTTCCTCTATGCAAAACCCTTCATGCAGAAGTTTGTGTGTATGTGGGGTATGGGTGGCCTGATGTGCATTAAAACTATGCTGTGTGTTGTTGTTGTTTTTAAGCAAAAAGAATAAAATCTCAATAGTTGAAGCAGAGAAGTGAAGAAAATAAAGTCACGTGTTTATATTTTGGCAACAAGTGTTTTTGTTGTTTTCAGTTAATACCAATGTGCAGTAGAGTTGCCCATATATTAAATAAAGTAAATAAAACGGGAAACGGTTCAGGCTCTAATAATACAGGCCCACGATTTGAAGTTTTGTAAAAATTCTACTATTTTTAATGTAGTTTTAGCTGCTGAAAATTTTCCTAAAGGTGAAAGTACACAACACGCGTTGTACGCGGCAACGCGTTATAGGCTTCTGTCAAAAAAAGTTGAAATAGTGTATTTTCATTTAACAAGGTACACATTGTAATTTGTAACGCGTCTGCCGCGAAAAGTTCAGCAATTTTGACGCATCGGCAGCTGATCAGGGTTGTAGTTTGTTTTGTGTAGAATAAGAATAAACTAAAACAAGTAAGAAAGTATAGTCGGGCGTGGCCGACCATATGATACCCTACACCAGTTATGAATATTAAATGTGATTTATTTTTCATAATAAAGCATTTATCTTCAATATTCCCTTGTTCCGATACTTTTAAGCAATTTATGGATGAAAAACTAATTTTCTGAAAGAGGCTTTATATGGGGGCTAGGGGCAAATATGGACCAAGCCCAATAAAATTTTGTGAATATATTTATATTTACATAATATTTGATTGTGCTGAATTTCAACGCGATATTTGCGTTTATAAGTTAATTTGGGACATTCAAGTAATTTTCTGAATGGGACTTTGTATGGGAGCTAGGGTCAAATGGGGCCCGATCTTTATGAAATTTGACAGGGTCATCAACACTTCTATAAAACTTAGTTGTGCCGTATTTTATCGATATATCTGTATATTTAACATAATTATGAGCTCAGAAGCCCTTTTCGGGGGGTTCTGTTCTATGGGGGCTAGGTGAAATAATGGACCGATTTTAATCATTTTCAATAGGCTTCGTCCTTCGTCAAATAAAACGTGCGTGCCAAATTTCATCCAATTATCTTGAAAATTGCGACCTGTACCTTTACATGGACAGCCAGCCAGCCAGACGGACGGACGGACATAGCTTAATCGACTCAAAAAAACGATTCTAAGCCGAATGGTATACTAGGATGTTTGTATGTTACAAACATCAGCACAAATCCAATATACCCTCCCCACTAAAGTGGTGTAGGGTATAATGAAATAAATTTCTGCAGCAATTGAAGAAAAATATTAAAAAATATACAAAAACTATAAATTTTGATTTTTAAAACAGTCTTAAAAATCATTTAAGAGAGATCAAAATGACGCGTGGTGTGTAACTTGCCGCTTAAAAAGCGCGAAAAGTTTGAAAAGTGTGAAACGCATTGCCGCCTCAACGCGTGTTGTGTACTTCCACCTTAAGTTTCATTAAAATCGGTTGAAATCAAAATAATATTTCACTATTGTTTTAAGTTTTATATAAAATGTATATCTGTAATAAGCTTGTTTTTCAAAAATTTAAACAAAACATATTTTTTTTCGAAATTCTTAAAATTTAAATCGCAGGTATCGCTTATATGGGAGAGATATCGACTTAATTTCTTTACTATTTTATTCCCAGCTTTATTGTTCATAAATCACATGGAGATTTTGTCAAAATTTGAAAATTTGCTTAACAAAATTGCCGAAAGTTTGAAACTGGATTTTCAAATTGCCGTCTGAAGGGTTTCCCATTTATGACTATACCCCAAATACGGTTTACGCCATTTAAGGGTGGTATTAGACGACATGTATTTTACATATGTACTGTCAAAATTTCCATCCGTAAAAGTTGTACATATCGTCTGATACACATGAAACATTGCATATGTAAAATAAATGTGGAAATACATACATACATATGTAATTTTTTCGATTAGAGCGTGCTCTATTTTCGTATGACAAACATAAAGAAAACAGCTCTTTTGCTTTGAAATAACATTTTATGAAAAAAGTAAATTAAAGAAAATTAATAAAGAACATGAAAAAGTAAGTATTTTTTCATTCTTAATAAACTAATTTATAATATTAACAATTTTTACACATTAAAAAGACAGCTTTGATTACATTATAGGTTATGTCATACAGACAGGTGTGATAGCAAAAATTATGAATCGTATGTAAAATAACAATTTTAACATACATACATTCCGAATTACATATGAATAAAAAAAGTGACAGTACATATGTAAAATACATGTCGTCTAATACCATCTTAATGAGGATAAAAACTTAAATTTTAGATTATACATACGAATATATTTAATGGAATGACAAGGTTTTATTACAATAGTTTCTAAAAATTTGTTAATTTTGTTTAAATATTCTCATTTCTGACACTGACACTAAATGGTAGGAGAAATTTGTAATAACTTTTACAATTTTTGACCGATTTTTGTGTTTTATATGTTATTGAAACAATAACTGCATATATATTACAATTATTTGCTATTAAAATCCAAAAATATAAATTAAGTGCCAAAATTGTTTGTAAAAATCGTTTTCCCCTTAATGGCGCTAAATTTTTTCTGAATGCATTTCTATAACAACAAGTATAAGTAAGTCTAGACTCTAGAGACAGAGACGGCCACTATTTGCAACTTCTGTAAAATTATAGAATTTTATTTTTGGGACTCAGGTATACAGTCAGAAGGACTAAAAGATGAAAATGTGGAAAATTGGTGGGTGATACAATTTTTCTATTTTCATATCCGTAATCAGAACACCAAATAGCAGTGGGATTAGTGAAAATTATTTAAAAAGTTTTTTATCGTTGGCTTGTGTAATATATAGAAATATAAACTATATAAAATATAGTTTATAAAACTTGCGGGGGGAATTCTTGATAAAACTAAAATTGCTTATAACTTCGTTAAAACGCGTTTAAATTGAAAAATAAGCTTATATTGTGATTACTCTTATCTTCCTCCAAAAATCGTATTTTTTTGGTCCAAACCCTTACAAAACTACAATCGCCTATAACTTCGTTAAAACACGTTTAAATTGAAAAATACGTTTATTTTGTAATCCATATATTTTCTCCTAAAAGTCGATATTTGGATTTGGATAAAACTAAGAAAGAGTCTTAAAAGTAACGATTTCCTTTTCTCTTATAAACTCCCATTTAACGCAACAATCCTACAAATATTAACTACTTATACATATGTATATCCTTTTACCTAACAAAAATCCCCTTTCACTGGCAACTCTGCCGTAGTTACGAAGTAGTTTAGTTCTACTGCGTTCGCCAATAAAACCGCACGTTAAAATTATCGTCCGTCTTTAAGTGCATTTTAATTAAAGTAAAAGTGTTGTAAATCGTATCAAATCCTTAAAATATCAATTCTAATAAAGTAATCTAATACAAAATCTATTTGAAATTCTAAAAATTACGTGTTAAATCAAATTTTTATTAAAATTAATGTAGAATAAAATGTCCCAAATTAAAGTGCATTTGCTATCGTTTCCTTTACTGTTGTTTTGTAGTGTTTGCCTATTGTTGTTATTGCTTTTTTGCAAGCAAAACCTTTCATGCAGAAGTTTGTGTGTATGTGGGTTATGGGTGGCGTAATATACATTTCATGTTGTTGTTGTTTTGAAGAAAAAAGAGTAGAAACAGAGAAATAAAGAAATTAAAGTCACGTGTTTATTTTTGCAACAAGTGTTTTTGTTGTTTTCAGTTAACAGCAAATAGGCAGTAGAGTTGCCCATATTTCAAATAAAGTAAATAAAACGGGAAACGTTGAGGGCGTTAATAATTTATAAAAAGTACCTATTATGTAAAATACCTATAGTTTTATTAAACTTGCGGTTGGAATTCTTAAAGGTTATCGATTAATTTTTTTCGAAAAATCTGATAAAACAAAAATTGCTTATAACTTCGTTAAAACACATTTAAATTAAAAAATACACTTATTTTGTGAGCACTTATATTCTCCTCCAAAAATCGGGTTTTTGGTCACAAAACTTGATAAAACTTAAATCGCTTATAACTTCGTTAAAACACTTTCATATTGAAAAATAACCTTATATTGTGATCACTCAGATTTTCCTCCAAAAATCGATATTTTTGTCACAAAACTTGATAAGACTAAAATCCCTTATAACTTCGTTAAAACACGTTTAAATTGAAATATAAACTTATTTTGTGATCACTCATATTCTCCTCTAATATAAATATTTTGGTCAGCTACTTTTAAAATGATTCCCTTTCCCCTATATACTCCGTTTTAATGTAGCAATCCTACAAATAATAACTTCATATCCTTTTATTCAACAAATCTCCCCTTTCACTGGCAACTCTGCCGTAGTGACGAAGTAAGTAGTTTAGTTCTACCGCGTTCGCCACTAAAATCACACGTTAAAATTGTTGTCCGTCTTTAAATGCATTTTAATTAAAGTAAAAGTGTTGCAAATCTTACAAAATCCATAAAATATCAATCATAAAAAAGTTATTTAATAAAATATCTATTGAAAAATCTAAAAATTAAGTGTTAAAATCAAGTTTTTATTAAAATTAATTATTGTAGAAAAAAGTCCCAAACTAAAGTGCCTTTGCTATTGTTCCTTTTTTGTTGTTTTGTAGTGTTTGCTTATTGTTGTTATTGTTTTTTCTATGCAAAACCCTTCATGCAGAAGATTGTATGTATGTGGGGTATGGATGGCCAGATGTGCATTGAAGTTGTTGTGTGTTGTTGTTGTTTTTAAGAAAAAAAAAGAGTAAAATCTCAATAGCAGAAGCAGAGAGAAATAGAGAAAAGAAAATAAAGTCAAGTGTTTATATGTATTTTGGCAACAAGTGTTCGGTTACAAGTTAAATGGCATTAGAGTTCTCCATGTATCAAATAAAGTAAATAAAACGGGAAACGGTTCGCGCGTTAATAAATTATAAATATTAGGTATTACGTAAAATACTGTTAAGTATACTTACATTAGAATTTTAAAGGTAAGTCAATAATTTATTATTGATGGTATTAATTAAAAAAATTTAAAAATTATGTGTGCCCATAATTAATCACATTTTTATCAAACCTACAAAAACCCCATTTTATAGTGATATTTTTCACGTACATAATAACTATCATTTTGAAGAGATTTTAATTTAAAATTAAATTAATTTTTTCGAAAAACTTTTGTTTTCAATTTTTTAATGAATAGCCTTAAAGTATGCTTTATATATAAATCTTTTTGTGTTTCATTAATATTTTTTAACCAGCTGTTTAAAATCGTGATCGAAACCATAGCATATTTTAGGGATTAAAATCGTTTAAACCTAATTTAAAATATAATTTTTTTGATAGTTATTAAAATTAGATGAAATATGTACATTAGGGTTATATCAAAAGACTAGACTATAGACTAGACTATAGACTAGACTATAGACTAGACTATAGACTAGACTATAGACTAGACTATAGACTAGACTATAGACTAGACTATAGACTAGACTAAGACTAGACTATAGACTAGACTATAGACTAGACTAGACTAGACTATAGACTAGACTATAGACTAGACTATAGACTAGACTATAGACTAGACTATAGACTAGACTATAGACTAGACTATAGACTAGACTATAGACTAGACTATAGACTAGACTATAGACTAGACTATAGACTAGACTATAGACTAGACTATAGACTAGACTATAGACTAGACTATAGACTAGACTATAGACTAGACTATAGACTAGACTATAGACTAGACTATAGACTAGACTATAGACTAGACTATAGACTAGACTATAGACTAGACTATAGACTAGACTATAGACTAGACTATAGACTAGACTATAGACTAGACTATAGACTAGACTATAGACTAGACTATAGACTAGACTATAGACTAGACTATAGACTAGACTATAGACTAGACTACAGACTAGACTACAGACTAGACTATAGACTAGACTATAGACTAGACTATAGACTAGACTATAGACTAGACTATAGACTAGACTATAGACTAGACTATAGACTAGACTATAGACTAGACTATAGACTAGACTATAGACTAGACTATAGACTAGACTATAGACTAGACTATAGACTAGACTATAGACTAGACTATAGACTAGACTATAGACTAGACTATAGACTAGACTATAGACTAGACTATAGACTAGACTATAGACTAGACTATAGACTAGACTATAGACTAGACTATAGACTAGACTATAGACTAGACTATAGACTAGACTATAGACTAGACTATAGACTAGACTATAGACTAGACTATAGACTAGACTATAGACTAGACTATAGACTAGACTATAGACTATAGACTAGACTATAGACTAGACTATAGACTAGGACTATAGACTAGACTATAGACTAGACTATAGACTAGACTATAGACTAGACTATAGACTAGACTATAGACTAGACTATAGACTAGACTATAGACTAGACTATAGACTAGACTATAGACTAGACTATAGACTAGACTATAGACTAGACTATAGACTAGACTATAGACTAGACTAGACTAGACTATAGACTAGACTATAGACTAGACTATAGACTAGACTATAGACTAGACTATAGACTAGACTATAGACTAGACTATAGACTAGACTATAGACTAGACTATAGACTAGACCTATAGACTAGACTATAGACTAGACTATAGACTAGACTATAGACTAGACTATAGGACTAGACTATAGACTAGACTATAGACTAGACTATAGACTAGACTATAGACTAGACTATAGACTAGACTATAGACTAGAACTATAGACTAGGACTATAGACTAGACTATAGACTAGACTATAGACTAGACTATAGACTAGACTATAGACTAGACTATAGACTAGACTATAGACTAGACTATAGACTAGACTATAGACTAGACTATAGACTAGACTATAGACTAGACTATAGACTAGACTATAGACTAGACTATAGACTAGACTATAGACTAGACTATAGACTAGACTATAGACTAGACTATAGACTAGACTATAGACTAGACTATAGACTAGACTATAGACTAGACTATAGACTAGACTATAGACTAGACTATAGACTAGACTATAGACTAGACTATAGACTAGACTATAGACTAGACTATAGACTAGACTATAGACTAGACTATAGACTAGACTATAGACTAGACTATAGACTAGACTATAGACTAGACTATAGACTAGACTATAGACTAGACTATAGACTAGACTATAGACTAGACTATAGACTAGACTATAGACTAGACTATAGACTAGACTATAGACTAGACTATAGACTAGACTATAGACTAGACTATAGACTAGACTATAGACTAGACTATAGACTAGACTATAGACTAGACTATAGACTAGACTATAGACTAGACTATAGACTAGACTATAGACTAGACTATAGACTAGACTATAGACTAGACTATAGACTAGACTATAGACTAGACTATAGACTAGACTATAGACTAGACTATAGACTAGACTATAGACTAGACTATAGACTAGACTATAGACTAGACTATAGACTAGACTATAGACTAGACTATAGACTAGACTATAGACTAGACTATAGACTAGACTATAGACTAGACTATAGACTAGACTATAGACTAGACTATAGACTAGACTATAGACTAGACTATAGACTAGACTAGACTATAGACTAGACTAGACTATAGACTAGACTAGACTATAGATAGACTAGACTATAGACTAGACTAGACTATAGACTAGACTAGACTATAGACTAGACTAGACTAGACTAGACTATAGACTAGACTAGACTAGACTATAGACTAGACTAGACTATAGACTAGACTAGACTATAGACTAGACTATAGACTAGACTATAGACTAGACTATAGACTAGACTATAGACTAGACTATAGACTAGACTATAGACTAGACTATAGACTAGACTAGACTAGGACTATAGACTAGACTATAGACTAGACTATAGACTAGACTATGACTAGACTATAGACTAGACTATAGACTAGACTATAGAAACTTAGACTCGACTATAGACTAGACTATAGACTAGACTTAGACTAGACTATAGACTAGACTATGACTAGACTATAGACTAGACTATTAGGACTATAGACTAGACTATAGACTAGACTATAGACTAGACTATAGACTAGACTATAGACTAGACATACGACTAGACTATAGACTAGACTATAGACTAGACTAGGCCTATAGACTAGACTGACTATAGACTAGACTAGACTATAGACTAGACATAGACTAGACTATAGACTAAGACTTAGACTAGACTATAGACTAGGACTATAGACTAGACTATAGACTAGACTATTAGACTAGACTATAGACTAGACTATAGACTAGACTATAGACTAGACTATAGACTAGACTATAGACTAGACTATAGACTAGACTATAGACTAGACTATGAAGACTATAGACTAGACTATAGACTAGACTATAGACTAGACTATAGACTAGACTATAGACTAGACTATAGACCAGACTATAGACTAAACTATAGACTAGACTATAGACTAGACTATATACTAGACTATAGACTAGACTATAGACTAGAATATAGACTAGACTATAGACTAGACTATAGGCTAGACTATAGACTAGACTATAGACTATAGACTAGACTATAGACTAGACTATAGACTAGACTATAGACTAGACTATAGACTATAGACTAGACTATAGACTAGACTATAGACTAGACTATAGACTAGACTATATAGACTAGACTATAGACTAGACTATAGACTAGACTATAGACTAGACTATAGACTAGACTATAGACTAGACTATAGACTAGACTATAGACTAGACTATAGACTAGACTATAGACTAGACTATAGACTAGACTATAGACTAGACTATAGACTAGACTATAGACTAGACTATAGACTAGACTATAGACTAGACTATAGACTAGACTATAGACTAGACTATAGACTAGACTATAGACGACTATAGACTAGACTATAGACTAGACTATAGACTAGACTATAGACTAGACTATAGACTAGACTATAGACTAGACTATAGACTAGACTATAGACTAGACTATAGACTAGACTATAGACTAGACTATAGACTAGACTATAGACTAGACTATAGACTAGACTATAGACTAGACTATAGACTAGACTATAGACTAGACTATAGACTAGACTATAGACTAGACTATAGACTAGACTATAGACTAGACTATAGACTAGACTATAGACTAGACTATAGACTAGACTATAGACTAGACTATAGACTAGACTATAGACTAGACTATAGACTAGACTATAGACTAGACTATAGACTAGACTATAGACTAGACTATAGACTAGACTATAGACTAGACTATAGACTAGACTATAGACTAGACTATAGACTAGACTATAGACTAGACTATAGACTAGACTATAGACTAGACTATAGACTAGACTATAGACTAGACTAGATAGACTAGACTATAGACTAGACTATAGACTAGACTATAGACTAGACTATAGACTAGAGACTATAGACTAGACTATAGACTAGACTATAGACTAGACTATAGACTAGACTATAGACTAGACTATAGACTAGACTATAGACTAGACTATAGACTAGACTATAGACTAGACTATAGACTAGACTATAGACTAGACTATAGACTAGACTATAGACTAGACTATAGACTAGACTATAGACTAGACTATAGACTAGACTATAGACTAGACTATAGACTAGACTATAGACTAGACTATAGACTAGACTATAGACTAGACTATAGACTAGACTATAGACTAGACTATAGACTAGACTATAGACTAGACTATAGACTAGACTATAGACTAGACTATAGACTAGACTATAGACTAGACTATAGACTAGACTATAGACTAGACTATAGACTAGACTATAGACTAGACTATAGACTAGACTATAGACTAGACTATAGACTAGACTATAGACTAGACTATAGAATAGGCTATAGACTAGACTATAGACTAGACTATAGACTAGACTGTAGACTAGGACTATAGCTTAGACTATAGACTAGACTGAGACTAGACTATAGCTTAGACTATAGACAGACATTCGCTTAGACTTTAGACTAGACTACTCTATAATTCAGGCTATAGTCTGTCAATGTGTTGTCAATGGTTTAGAATATTGTATAGTCGATAGTATAGTCTATAGTGAAGTCAATAGTCTAGTCTGTGGTCTGTCAATGGTTTAGTATATAGTCTAGGCAATGATTTAGTCAATGGTTTAGTCTATAGTCTAGTCTATATCTTGTCTATAGTCTAGTCCGTAGCCTAGTCTAAACTATAGAAAAGATAACTTATACTATGTTCAAAAAACAGACATAAATCTTATTAAAATATTTAACTCTAATAAATAAGAATCTACAATAAAGAATATAAAAAACATACTAAACTAACGTTTTTTATGAATAATAAATTTTGTGATAATACTAGTTAAAGTTGTTTAACTCTAGTACATAAAATTTAAAATTATTCTATTTTATTTAAATTATACAAACTGCAGATATATGATCTTTTTTATTTCAGTTTAGTGTTTTTCTTAAATGAAATATACTAGGCAAGTGCAGGCTTTAGACATATTTAAAAAACGAAGGCTAAAAACAAGTTTCAAAAGAAACGCACATTAAAAATTTTTGAAAAAAAATTAAGAAAATTAAAACAAAAATAAACTTAAATTTGAACATCATTAGCTGACAACTGGTTAATATGAAATTTAAAATAAATGTCAGTCAATATGTTAAAAATATCGATCATATCATGGAAAACAACCTACAAAATTTAGGCTGAAAAAACATACTTATATAGATAACAATTAGGCCTACTACTTTGAAAATTAGTAATAAACTTCTGTAAAAATTAGGCTGCACCTTGAACATTGATTTTGACAAAATGATAAACTTTTATGTTTTGAAAAAAAAAAAAAAATGCTAGGACCAATAAGTGAATAGTTACGTTCATATGAATAAAACCTTGTATGACTAAATGGTCCAACTTTTACCCCCTCTATGTCCGGCAGTTCTTGACCGATAGATCTGAAAATTTGTTTCTGGCCTACTTTTCAATAGTACTAACCTTGGTGAAATTGCCCATATGTATCTAATTTTGCTCTAATTTTTAGCACTGGGCTCAAATTACGGCATACGATATCGAACGAAATCTCCATTTAGATTCTATTGAGATTTCGATCGATATCATATGCCGTAAATTGGGCCCTGGTTAGGGATATTTGCTAAAATAACCAACGTAACCGCCCTAATAAAAATATGCTTGTGTATGTATTTCAAGAACTTCTTGTATCTGCTATATTAATTTTTAAAAACAAAGAAACAAACTTGAAATCCATTTTCGAATTGATAAAATTTTAAATTTGTGTTTTCTGATGTTACACCTTCTATGTATGTTAAACGAGGAATACGTACATATTCATTTTCACATCATAAATAATTTAAACGAAAAAAACATTAATTATTCAAAACTGATACAGTGAAGATAATAATTTTAAAAGTATGTAAACATAACGTTTATATGGAAAACTATATATAAGAAAATTAAAGAAAATATAAGAAAATCTCAAATTACTATATCTGAGAAGATATAACAGTTACATTCCTCAAATATTTTCGAAACTAATTTAGTATCAACATGAATATTTAGTACAAAAAATGGGCGGACTGACAATAGGGGGCGTGGTACTTCCCATATTAATTATATACAAAAATTCGCATGTTTTGATACTATTACAGCTAAAATCATCAAATTTTTCACAAATAACTTTGACATAGTTAGCTAGGTTAGTTAGTTAGTTAGCTAGTTAGTTAGTTAGTTAGTTAGTTAGTTAGTTAGTTAGTAGTTAGTTAGTTAGTAGTAGTTAGCTAGTTAGTTAGTAGTTAGTTAGTTAGTTAGTTAGTTAGCTAGTTAGTTAGTTAGTTAGTTAGTTAGGTAGTTAGTTAGTTAGTTAGTTAGTTAGTTAGTTAGTTTGTTAGTTAGTTAGTTAGTTAGTTAGTTAGTTAGTTAGTTAGTTAGTTAGTTAGTTAGTTAGTTAGTTAGTTAGTTAGTTAGTAGTAGTTAGTTAGTTGTAGTTAGTTAGTAGTTAGTTAGTTAGTAGTTAGTTAGTTAGTAGTTAGTTAGTTAGTAGTTAGTTAGTTAGTTAGTTAGTTAGTTAGTTAGTTAGTAGTTAGTTAGTTAGTTAGTAGTTAGTTAGTTAGTTAGTTAGTTAGTTAGTTAGTTAGTAGTTAGTTAGTTAGTTAGTTAGTTAGTTAGTTAGTTAGTTAGTTAGTTAGTTAGTTTAGTTAGTTAGTTAGTTAGTTAGTTAGTTAGTAGTTAGTTAGTTAGTTAGTTAGTTAGTTAGTTAGTTAGTTAGTAGTTAGTTAGTTAGTTAGTTAGTTAGTTAGTTAGTTAGTTAGTTAGTTAGTTAGTTAGTTAGTTAGTTAGTTAGTTAGTTAGTAGTAGTTAGTTAGTTAGTTAGTTAGTTAGTTAGTTAGTTAGTTAGTTAGTTAGTTAGTTAGTTAGTTAGTTAGTTAGTTAGTTAGTTAGTTAGTAGTTAGTTAGTTAGTTAGTTAGTTAGTTAGTTAGTTAGTTAGTTAGTTAGTTAGTTAGTAGTTAGTTAGTTAGTTAGTTAGTAGTTAGTTAGTTAGTTAGTTAGTTAGTTAGTTAGTTAGTTAGTTAGTTAGTTAGTTAGTTAGTTAGTTAGTTAGTTAGTTAGTTAGTTAGTTAGTTAGTTAGTAGTTAGTAGTTAGTTAGTTAGTTAGTTAGTTAGTTAGTAGTTAGTTAGTTAGTTAGTTAGTTAGTTAGTTAGTTAGTTAGTTAGTAGTTAGTTAGTTAGTTAGTTAGTTAGTTAGTTAGTTAGTTAGTAGTTAGTTAGTTAGTTAGTTAGTTAGTTAGTTAGTTAGTTAGTTAGTTAGTTAGTTAGTTAGTTAGTAGTTAGTTAGTTAGTAGTTAGTTAGTTAGTTAGTTAGTTAGTTAGTTAGTTAGTTAGTTAGTTAGTAGTTAGTTAGTTAGTTTAGTTAGTTAGTTAGTAGTTAGTTAGTTAGTTAGTTAGTTAGTTAGTTAGTTAGTTAGTAGTTAGTTAGTTAGTTAGTTAGTTAGTAGTTAGTTAGTTAGTTAGTTAGTTAGTTAGTTAGTTAGTAGTTAGTTAGTTAGTTAGTTAGTTAGTTAGTTAGTTAGTTAGTTAGTTAGTTAGTTAGTTAGTTAGTTAGTTAGTTAGTTAGTTAGTTAGTTAGTAGTTAGTTAGTAGTTAGTTAGTTAGTTAGTTAGTTAGTTAGTTAGTTAGTTAGTTAGTTAGTTAGTAGTTAGTTAGTTAGTTAGTTAGTTAGTTAGTTAGTTAGTTAGTTAGTTAGTAGTTAGTTAGTTAGTTAGTTAGTAGTTAGTTAGTTAGTTAGTTAGTTAGTTAGTTAGTTAGTTAGTTAGTTAGTTAGTTAGTTAGTTAGTTAGTTAGTTAGTTAGTTAGTTAGTAGTTAGTTAGTTAGTTAGTTAGTAGTAGTTAGTTAGTTAGTAGTTAGTTAGTTAGTTAGTTAGTTAGTTAGTAGTTAGTTAGTTAGTTAGTTAGTTAGTTAGTTAGTTAGTTAGTTAGTTAGTTAGTTAGTTAGTTAGTTAGTTAGTTAGTAGTTAGTTAGTTAGTTAGTTAGTTAGTAGTTAGTTAGTTAGTTAGTTAGTTAGTTAGTGTAGTTAGTTAGTTAGTTAGTTAGTTAGTTAGTTAGTTAGTTTAGTTAGTTAGTTAGTTAGTTAGTTAGTTAGTTAGTTAGTTAGTTAGTAGTAGTTAGTTAGTTAGTTAGTAGTTAGTTAGTTAGTTAGTAGTTAGTTAGTTAGTTTAGTAGTTAGTTAGTTAGTAGTTAGTTAGTTAGTTAGTTAGTTAGTTAGTTAGTTAGTTAGTAGTAGTTAGTTAGTTAGTTAGTTAGTTAGTTAGTTAGTTAGTAGTTAGTAGTTAGTTAGTTAGTTAGTAGTTAGTTAGTAGTTAGTTAAGTTAATTAATTAATTAATTAATTGATTAATTAATTAGTTAATTAGTTAATTAGAGCCTACCGCATATGGACCAAGTTCTTGAATATGATTTGGTTCAGGTTGATCTTTTTTCTGAATACATTCAACTGATTTTGCAACATTTGATCCTGAGTTGCAAAGCTTCATTTTTGGTCGCATATTCTAGCCTTTTTTTCAATAATCGCTTCAAACAAATCTATTTTGTTCTGTGACTGCTACTTAGTCCATAGTTTTCGGACTACTCTATGTGCGAGGTTGGCTTTGAAGGCCAATAGGGTTATTAACGGCATATCGAACAATTGGTATTGTTTCAGTGACATATCTGGGATATATCTTGAACTATTTCAGCAAAGTCTTGCCTTGGCCCGATTAGACATGTTTATAAATTGTCCCTTGTGTTTATACAAATTCCTTGCAGTGCGGAAAACACGTTAATCACCGGTTTTCAACATTAACACAATTAAAAATAATCTGGTAAAACTTTTATTCTCAATTTTATTTTTTCAATATTAATCGGCTTCAAAACCTTATAAATATTTCCTACACTGTAACACCATATTTTATGGCTAATAGTGCGCTATATGTAAATGGCTTTATAAAACAAAAGATAACTAATTAACAAATGTTTATTTTATACGAAATTTAATAATTTGCCAAAAATTGCAGATTTTTGATTAAAACATCTGGTGTTATTAATCTATACTTAAGTATAGAAAACTTGATATAACCAAATAAAATCTATAAGTTTTTTTTTATTTATACTTAATAAACAAAGTTCAATGAACATTATATAAAAAGATTTTATTGTACTTATCTAAACTAAACCCAAGAGTAAATTATTTAAAATTAAATTTAATTTAATGTACTTTAGCCACCAAATAATTAAAATAATCGAAATCAATCTTTCTTTGAAGAAGCTGTACAAACTAACTAATTAATAGCTGTACTATAAACAAAATTTACATTAAAACATTTTTTTATTTATTTTTTTTACTGCTTTGAAAAAAAAAACACATTTGTATACGAACATACATTATTTATACATTGGCAATATTTATAATTAACATAATCAAAAAACAAATGGATTCATAATTGGAAGCCAAAATGTTCAATATCTTGAAGTTAGAAAAAAAACTTACTATACACCGGCCAGAAGCCTTAAATCTTTTAAATCCATATACTTCCGCTTCTAATTTTCTTCGTTTATTTTAGTTCAAACTTAAAATGCTAAATAAAGTTTTTTTTTGTTAAACGGTAGCCGTTTAACTTAGCTCGAATGTTGTATAAAATATAAGGTATAAAAGTTGAACCAAATCATTAACTAAATATCATTCAAACTTTAAACACACTAAAATATCAAAATCGAAACTTCTTCAAAAATGGTAATTAAAAATAACTAAAATGACAACAAAGCCAACTAATTGAAAAAAATTAATTGTGTAATTTGAATAACCATTGTTTATCTGTTTATCTTATTTCCTGTAGAAATTCTTCATTGTTGCTCTTGTTTTGGTAGCCGGCGTTTGCGCTGACGTTTCCGAATTAGGTTACGATTATCAACAACCTGCCCCAGCAGCTCCAGTACAAAACTTTGTTCCCGCTCCTGAACAAAGCTACATTCCTCCTGCTGCTTCTGCCCCTGCTCCCGTTCACCACTCAGCCCCTGCACCCGTTCACCACTCTGCCCCTGCCCCAGCTCCCGTTCACCATCACCCCGCCCCTGCCCCAGCTCCCGTTCATCATCACCCAGCCCCTGCTCCAGCTCCCGTACATCACGCCGCCCCTGTTCAAACTCCCGGTTACCACCTCCCTGCCCCTGCTCCAGTCACCACCACGCTCCTGCCCCTGCTCCCGTTCATCACGCCGCTTCTGCCCCAGCTCCCGTTTTCCATCAACCCGCTGCTTCTGCCCCTGCTCCAGCTCATGATGATGGTTACTCTTACTCTCAACCTCAAGCCGATCAAGGTTACAGATACAAGACTGTCCGTCGCGTTGTCTACAGACACCGTGCTTAAACTGTGATCCCATTTCATTAAAATTTATTAATTGACTACCGTGACTGTATTGAAAAGATTCCCCCATTTTTGAAGAAATCTAAATAAAAATTTTTGTTATAAATGTAAGAAATGTTGTCATCGGATCCCCCCTTTAGTGAAAATCCTATTTTTTTTTTTTTCGTAAAAAGTAAATTTTGTAGTTTCAATTATCGTTCAAAAGTCGCTGTTTCGTGAAAGTTCTTAATTTTTAATGAAAGTTCGATTTTTTTTTTAGAGAAAATTGAAATCGATATTTAGTGAAATTATTTGTAATATTTCAGGAATTTGCAAAAAACGCGAATTTTTAGGAAAAATCGGAATTTTTAGAAAAAATCTGGAATTTTTAGGAAAAATCCGAATTTTTAGGCAAAATGCGAATTTTTTAGGCAAAATGCGAATTTTTAGGAAAAATTCTATGAAAAATCCGATTAGATAGATAGATAGATAGATAGATAGATAGATAGATAGATAGATAGATAGATAGATAGATAGATAGATAGATAGATAGATAGATAGATAGATAGATAGATAGATAGATAGATAGATAGATAGATAGATAGATAGATAGATAGATAGATAGATAGATAGATAGATAGATAGATAGATAGATAGATAGATAGATAGATAGATAGATAGATAGATAGATAGATAGATAGATAGATAGATAGATAGATAGATAGATAGATAGATAGATAGATAGATAGATAGATAGATAGATAGATAGATAGATAGATAGATAGATAGATAGATAGATAGATAGATAGATAGATAGATAGATAGATAGATAGATAGATAGATAGATAGATAGATAGATAGATAGATAGATAGATAGATAGATAGATAGATAGATAGATAGATAGATAGATAGATAGATAGATAGATAGATAGATAGATAGATAGATAGATAGATAGATAGATAGATAGCTAGATAGATAGATAGATAGATAGATAGATAGATAGATAGATAGATAGATAGATAGATAGATAGATAGATAGATAGATAGATAGATAGATAGGATAGATAGATAGATAGATAGATAGATAAGATAGATAGATGTAAATATTTCGTGGACCAATTCGACCCAATTTTTACTTTATTAAAAAAATTGATTTGTTGTCATTACGAAACAACATTTGGGCAATTCCATGAAAAGGTAAACCACGACTGAAAAAATTAACCCTTATAACTTCTGCATTTTTTGAAGATAATTTAATTTGGTATATGATCTTTTGTAGCACCAAAGACGAAGACTGTTGAAAATCTTGAAATCGGTCTATTTTTACACCTCGCCCCCATACAAACGGACCCGAAAATATCACTTTTTAGCTCATAATTCTGTTAATTATAATACTATCCCTTCAAAAATCGGCAGATCTAAAATGTTTTTAAGCCTAAATGGTTATGATTTTCATAACGATTGGACGGACCTCATTTGAGCCTAGTTCCATCAATGTTCAATTTCAGAAAAACACTTAAACGTCCGTAACTCACCTCTAATCACTTGTATTATGATAGAATTTGGCACAAATAAGTTTTATATGAATTAAAATCACACCCCAAAATTTTATGAACATCGGTCCATATTTGACCCTAGTCGCCATATAACTCCAGTTTTTTTATTTTTATCTATAAATTGCTTAAACATGTATATAGGTCGGCCATGTCCGACTGCACTTTCCTACTCCTGTTGATTTGGTGATGTGTGTGCATGCATATATTTCCAAAATATATTTTATAACCTAAAAAAAAATCAGTGGAAAAGTCTGTCACATACGATATGTCACGTACGATATTTAACAATGTTTATTATAAAATTATATTAATTTTTTTATTAAAAAATTATGGATTACTAATGAAAAATATGTCCCATAGTGTAAGAAATTAAAACAAAAAAGATACACCTACAGAATTCGCAGTTTTTGTAAATATTTACATGTACTTTAAAATCTCTTCCGTTTTTTGTCACGTATGATATCACCATATTTTAATCCATATTTTGGAATACAAGATTCCGAATAGGATGTTTCTTTTTGCAAATATAGTATTCTTTAAATGGAACAGAATGACAAAATTGTTTTCCAAGTACTCCTAATTTTACAAAATCTATACCACTCTGAAGGCGTGCGAATGTCACATACAATCGTATGGAATTGCCCATATGAGTGTGCTAATTCCCTTAATAACAACATATTACCACGTTAAAGACAATAATTTAGCATAAGTGTTAATATGCATCATTGTGTTTGACATTCAAATAGTTACTATTCAAGGGAATTTCCACGCCCACCATATATTCCGCCCATTTTTATTTTAATTATTCAAAAGGTATGAAAAAGGTTAAACATTCTTGAAAAAATGTATGTTTATCAGTTAAATATCTTAAAATATTCGATAGTATTTATTTTTATAGGAGGTGCCACGCCCACTTTTTAATTTCGCACAATTTGTATAAATTACGTATAATTTTTATCAAACACAGTTTTGGGTTGTTTATTTTCAGATATCAACTGACAATATTAATTTTAATAGACGATATCACACCCAATATTCACAATCCGCCTACTTTTATATCTATTAATTCAAGTAGTAATTAATTGATGCTGTCAGTTAAATATTTAAATTGGTTACAGCATATTTGTCGCACATTATGTTCTTTACAGCTAGCAATTTTTTTTTATTACCACTATAGTGGGGAGGGTATTATTCGTTTGTGCTGAGGTTTGTAACGCACAAAAATATTGCTCCTACACCACCCTTAAAGTACACCAATCGGTTCAGAATCACTTTCTTAGTCGATTTAGCTATGTCTGTCTGTGTGTCCATGTACAGGTCGCAATTTTCAAGATAATTTGATGAACACATACTCTTCTTTCGACCCAAGGACAAATGATTGAAATCGGTCCATTATTTTTCCTAGCCCCCATACAACCGTACCCACTGAATAGGGCTTTTGAGCTCATAATTATGTTAAATGTTCCAGTACGTCAATACAATAACCATCTATCTCTTATAATCTATATAGTAGGTACTATCCTGTTTGCTCCGCCGTACAAAATCTTCTGTTGGACAATTATAAACTTTCACTTTATAATAGTCTTTGAGAGAATTTAAAAATGACTGTCAAATAATAACTTGTCATGCATCATTTTTCTAAAATTAATAGCACAATTGTTCTAATTCAACTTGTTTAGCATGATTGCATAAAATCTTATTTTAACTTAAGATGTTTACAATAATTTTTATGCAAATTAATAGATTGTAGATAGAATTTATGTCTCAAAAATTACACAATATCTAGAAAGTAATATCAATGAAAGGAAAAAAATCGAAACAAGTTTCAAAAATCGCAATCAGCTGAATTAATTAAACAATTTTAAAAATGACACACCCGCTCACACACACCTTAATAATTAATAAAGAATATTAAATTTATGATCGTGATCAAAATAATATATTTTAAAAAAATATAAATAAAGACGAAAACTGGGTTTAATTAATAAATAATTGATTACGCGATCACATGCATTTGATAATGTCATCTATTATCTATGATAAACAACGGTTTCGAGAAGAAGACTAAACAGTCTCGTAGGTCCACTTAGGCTATTTTGAAATAAATATGCAATTTTAACAAATTTTAAATTAAGAATTTTTATATTTTGGTTTGAAGATTGATTGAATAAAATCTATTCTATGAAACATTTTTTTTATCAAAATATTTGTGGTTTAATAAAATTAATGAGGTATTTAATATATAATTCATTGATTCCTTTTGCAGTAATAATTTTAAAAATAACTATTTTGAAAATGCAGCTAAATATTTTATTTAAAATATCAAATATTTAACTATTTTTATTGTTCAAGTGAAATATTTTCAACATTTCAAAAAACCAAAAAAACTTAAACAGATCTGGAATTCTAGAACAAGAAAAACAACTACCTCTGAAATAAACAAATTTTTTTAACGGTTGAATAATGAATCTAATAAATTTTTGAAATGAAATATTTTAGAAAAAAAAAACAATAATCAACAACTAGTTATATCTATAAATATCAAAAATGAAAACAATAATATCGATAATTTCAAACATACAAATTACCGTTAATGAGTTATTACACTCACAAAAATATATTTTCCATACAAAAACATAAAAACATTAAAATAAAACTTGTTTCTTAATTTCTTTTGTTTTCTAACCGTGTAGTGGAAATATATGGTCATAATTTCAAATTAAATTAAAACTGCCAAAAGTTTTAAAAACTCTTTTAAGTTTGCAAAATTATGATACACATACATATATTAAGACCTGTTTATCACATTATTAATTTTTCGTTTTTCGTCACAATAGATTTATAGTTTTATTTACTTAAAAAAAAAATAGTAAAAAAAAGAAACTTGTTATAATTAAGATGATTTTTATTATAAATATTTATATGCAGAAAATTTAAACAGTGAAAGATTTTAAGTGCTTTTGTTCCATAGAGAACTATTAATTAGATACGAGGGTTGTGTAAGAAATTTTGATACTTTAGATCGGATGTATGTACTCCAGTTTTTGTTCTAGTTCAGTTCCAGTTCAGCTCTAGTTCAGTTCTAGTTCAGTTCTAGTTCAGTTCTAGTTCAGTTCTAGTTCAGTTCTAGTTCAGTTCTAGTTCAGTTCTAGTTCAGTTCTAGTTCAGTTCTAGTTCAGTTCTAGTTCAGTTCTAGTTCAGTTCTAGTTCAGTTCTAGTTCAGTTCTAGTTCAGTTCTAGTTCAGTTCTAGTTCAGTTCTAGTTCAGTTCTAGTTCAGTTCTAGTTCAGTTCTAGTTCAGTTCTAGTTCAGTTCTAGTTCAGTTCTAGTTCAGTTCTAGTTCAGTTCTAGTTCAGTTCTAGTTCAGTTCTAGTTCAGTTCTAGTTCAGTTCTAGTTCAGTTCTAGTTCAGTTCTAGTTCAGTTCTAGTTCAGTTCTAGTTCAGTTCTAGTTCAGTTCTAGTTCAGTTCTAGTTCAGTTCTAGTTCAGTTCTAGTTCAGTTCTAGTTCAGTTCTAGTTCAGTTCTAGTTCAGTTCTAGTTCAGTTCTAGTTCAGTTCTAGTTCAGTTCTAGTTCAGTTCTAGTTCAGTTCTAGTTCAGTTCTACTTCAGTTCTAGTTCAGTTCTAGTTCAGTTCTAGTTCAGTTCTAGTTCAGTTCTAGTTCAGTTCTAGTTCAGTTCTAGTTCAGTTCTAGTTCAGTTCTAGTTCAGTTCTAGTTCAGTTCTAGTTCAGTTCTAGTTCAGTTCTAGTTCAGTTCTAGTTCAGTTCTAGTTCAGTTCTAGTTCAGTTCTAGTTCAGTTCTAGTTCAGTTCTAGTTCAGTTCTAGTTCGGTTCTACTTCAGTTCTAGTTCAGTTCTAGTTCAGTTCTAGTTCGGTTCTAGTTCAGTTCTAGTTCAGTTCTAGTTCAGTTCTAGTTCAGTTCTAGTTCAGTTCTGGTTCAGTTCTAGTTCAGTTCTAGTTTAGTTCCAGTTCAGTTCTAGTTCAGTTCTGGTTCTGTTCTGGTTCAGTTCTGGTTCAGTTCTGGTTCAGTTCTGGTTCAGTTCTGGTTCAGTTCTAGTTCAGTTCTGGTTCAGTTCTAGTTCAGTTCTAGTTCAGTTCTAGTTCAGTTTCAGTTCAGTTCTAGTTCAGTTCTAGTTCAGTTCTAGTTCAGTTCTAGTTCAGTTCTAGTTCAGTTCTAGTTCAGTTTCAGTTCAGTTCTAGTTCAGTTCTAGTTCAGTTCTAGTTCAGTTCTAGTTCAGTTCTAGTTCAGTTCTAGTTCAGTTCTAGTTCAGTTCTAGTTCAGTTCTAGTTCAGTTCTAGTTCAGTTCTAGTTCAGTTCTAGTTCAGTTCTAGTTCAGTTCTAGTTCAGTTCTAGTTCAGTTCTAGTTCAGTTCTAGTTCAGTTCTAGTTCAGTTCTAGTTCAGTTCTAGTTCAGTTCTAGTTCAGTTCTAGTTCAGTTCTAGTTCAGTTCTAGTTCAGTTCTAGTTCAGTTCTAGTTCAGTTCTAGTTCAGTTCTAGTTCAGTTCTAGTTCAGTTCTAGTTCAGTTCTAGTTCAGTTCTAGTTCAGTTCTAGTCAGTTCTAGTTCAGTTCTAGTTCAGTTCTAGTTCAGTTCTAGTTCAGTTCTAGTTCAGTTCTAGTTCAGTTCTAGTTCAGTTCTAGTTCAGTTCTAGTTCAGTTCTAGTTCAGTTCTAGTTCAGTTCTAGTTCAGTTCTAGTTCAGATCTGGTTGAGTTCTAGTTCTAGTTCAGTTCTAGTTCGGTTCTAGTTCGGTTCTAGTTCAGTTCTACTTCAGTACTAATTCAGTTCAGTTCTCGTTCAGTTCTAGTTCAGTTTAGTGTAGTTCTAATTTAGTTCTATTTCAGTTTAGTTGAGTTCTAGTTCTGGTTCAGTTGAAATTCAGTTCTAGATAAGTTATAGTTCAGTTCTTGTTCTAGTTCAGTTGTAGTTTAGTTCTAATTCAATTCTAGTTTATTTCAGATTATATGCTAATTATAAATTCTTTATTTCAGAAATCCTGAGTATCTAATTATTTTTTGCGTTTTATCGTTTATTATTTAATATTTCCACTTTAAAAAATTTGATTCCATTTTAAAAATTACTGCACGTTTTTAATAATTACTCTTCTTATTGGTTTTTACTTTGTCTGAAGTTAAAAAATGCCTTATTTAGCTTCATTTGGAGATGATTTATTGCATTATTAAATGATCGTTTTCAACTAATTACGGACAACATAACAAAAAATATTAATTTTTTATTCCTTTTCGTTTTTGATTTTCTTGAAAACTGATTGATGCAGTCAGCTTTTGCTTATGTTTCACACCTAACTAAAATTTTTCTTTGACTTAATTGATAGTTGTTATATTTAATAAGTTTTGTGTTACCCAATCAAATTTAAAAAACCATAAAATTTATTAGGTGCATTTAAATAAATATTATTCTTTGATATTTAAAAATAACATTTGCAAACTTAATTAAAACTATATTGAAGAATTACTTCTTGAATTATTTAAATTCTCTCTTTTGAAATTAAGCGGATTAATGAACTCATCTTAAGTTAAGGGTTATTCATGACCTCAGCTAAACCATATAATGTACATAGAGTTTTTAAAGTAATTAAACACTTTAACACATTTAAATGTTTAAAATATTTGTGGTAGCAAAAACAAACAATAAAAAAATATTTAATCTTCATAACCCAACAACAATACAAAATGTTACTAGTATCCCAGAAAAGCAACAATTTAAAAATAAAACACTTATAAATTCATTTTAATGAAGACAATGAAATTAAAAACAGGTAGAACAAACCAACAGATTGCCAAAAAAAAACAAAACACATCTCAACAATTTATAAGGATGACAAAACTGGTAATTTATATAATTAACTACATTAAAAAATAACATAGACAAACAGACAGACAGAACACATATTCATACAAACAAAAAGATTTATTTAGAAAAAAAATAGGAATGTGTTAGATTCATAACCAACCGCAACGGCTACTTAGGGGGAGGGGTGGTGGAGCAGCAGCAGCAGTAAGAGGGGCTGCAGCTTAAGAAGATGTTTAGGGCAAAGAGAGATGTTTTGCTCTGTTTCCGATTGATGTTGGTTTAATGAAACTTGTAGCACTAGAAAATAATAAAAAAAAAAAAAAAAAAAAAAAAAAAAAAATTATAATAATATTAACCAGAATATGACAGAAGAGAATATTTTATGATGTGAGATGACGAAGACTTTGCCAAAAAAAATAATTAACATTAAAGTTTTATATAAAAACTTAAACATTTCACAAACTGGACAGTATTTAGCATTTGACCACAATTGGAATAATAACGCTAAACAAAATGGTAAGTTACGAAATATTCTCTACGTGTTGAGTAGTAGTTCAAAACTGGATTCATTATCAAATTGCAGAAATTGTTTTTAATCGCTGTGGCCTTGGTGGCTGTAGTCGTAGCTGATGTATCCGAATTAGGTTACAATTATCCTGAAGGTAGACCAGCTTTCGATGATGGTGCTGGCAGTTATGGAAGTGCCAGTCAGACATCATCTTCTTATGGTAGTGTAGGCCACTCATCTGGTGGTTTCGGTGGTTCTGGTGCTGGTGGCCATTCATCTGGTGGCTTCGGCGGTGCTGGTGGTCACTCTTCTGGTGGATTTGGTGGTGCTGGTTCATCTTCACACGGTAGTGTAGGACACTCTTCCGGTGGTTTCGGTGGTTCCAGCGGTCACTCTTCATCATCTCACGGTAGTGTAGGTCACTCCTCTGGCGGATTCGGTGGTCACTCATCAGGCGGTCACACCTCTGGTGGTTTCGGTGGTTCTGCTGGTCACTCCTCTGGTGGTTTCGGTGGCTCTGCTGGTCACTCTTCTCATGGAGGTGCTGGACACTCATCTGGAAGCGGTTTCAGTAGCAGTGGCTCAACCAATTCTTATACATCTCAATCTTCTGGTAGCGGTTTCGGTTCCGGTTCATCTCACGGTGGTGCTGGACACTCTTCTGGCAGCGGTTTCGGATCTGGTTCATCTCATGGTAGCAGTTTTGGCTCTGGTGCATCTCACGGTAGTGCTGGTCACTCTACTGGCAGTGGCTTCGGCTCTGGTTCCGGTTCATCTCACGGTAGTGCTGGTCACTCTTCTGGCAGTGGCTTCAGTTCCGGTTCATCTCACGGCAGCGGTTTCGGCTCTGGTTCCGGTTCATCAGGCAGTGGCTTCGGTTCCGGTTCTTCTCATGGTAGCAGTTTCGGCTCTGGCTCCGGTTCATCTCACGGTAGTGCTGGTCACTCTTCTGGAAGCGGTTTCGGCTCTGGCTCTGGTTCATCCCACGGTAGTGCTGGTTACTCTTCTGGCAGTAGCTTCGGTTCCGGTTCATCTCACGGTAGTGCTGGTCACTCATCTGGCAGTGGTTTCGGCTCTGGTTCCGGTTCATCTCATGGTAGCGGTTTCGGCTCTGGTTCCGGTTCATCTCACGGTAGCACTGGCCACTCTTCCGGCAGCGGTTTCGGTTCTGGTTCATCTCACGGTGGTGCTGGACACTCGTCCGGCAGTTCTCACCACGGTTCCTCTTCTGGATCTTTTGGCAGTGGTAGCTCTCATCATGGTGCTGCTGTTAATCGTGAATACATTCCACCTGCACCCAGTTCCCACCATGGATCCTCTTCTTCTGGTAGCTTCGGCTCTGGCAGTTCCCACCACGGTTCCTCATCCGGTAGCTTCGGTCATGGCTCTGGCTCCGGTAGCTCTGGCAGCTCACACAAGGGTTCTTCATCCGGTAGCTTCGGTCATGGCTCTGGCGCCGGCAGCTCTCACAAAGGTTCTTCTTCCGGTAGCTTCGGCTCTGGTAGTTCCAACTTCGGCTCCTCATCTGGTAGCTTTGGACAAGGCTCTGGCAGCTCTGGTAGTTTTGGTAAGGGCTCTGGCTCCGGCAGCTCTGGTAGTTTTGGTAAGGGCTCTGGCTCCGGCAGCTCTGGTAGTTTTGGAAAGGGCTCTGGCTCCGGTAGCTCTTACCATGGTTCCTCATCTGGTAGCTTTGGATCTGGTAGCTTCGGCTCCGGTTCTGGCAGTTCCCACCATGGTTCCTCTTCCGGTAGCTTTGGCTCCGGTAGCTCCGGTCACGGCTCTGGCAGTTCCCACCACGGTTCCTCTTCCGGTAGCTTCGGTACCGGTAGCTCCGGCAGCTCCCACCACGGTTCCTCCTCTGGTAGCTTCGGACATGGATCAAGCGGCTCTCACCATTCTGCCTCCGCACCATCTGCCTCCTTCTCATCTTTTGATTCCTTTGGCTCATCTGCTGCTTCTAAACCTTCCCGCGAATACTTATCTCCAGCTTCCGGTAGCTCCTCTCACCACGGTGCCGCATCTGCCCCTGCTTCATCTTACAGCTCCGGCGGTTCTTCCTCTAACTATGGTGCTGCTTCAGCTCCTGGTTCATCTTACTCAAGCGGTTCATCTTACGACTCTGGTTTCTCTGGCTCATATGGTGATTCTTCCAATGTTCATGTTTCCAGCACCGATGGTAAAGGTTACGACTATCCCCGTCCACAAGGAGCTTTCTTTAAATAGATTATTTTAAAAACAAGCATTTTGGAATATATACATTTATATAGATAATGGTCAAATACTAAACCAAATTAGAATGTGACGTATTTTATAAGTACTGAAAAGAATTTGTTAAAAATTATAGGACTTAGATATTTTCCTTAGTTTATGAAAATAATAAAAAAAGTCATTTGTTTTACGAAATATGTAAAAATTGTAGTTTTTTTTATTTCTTCACTTAAAAGTTGGCTTTTTTAAAGGATGTTTGGCGATTGCATTCTATATTCATAAATCGAAATCAGTAACAAAATTTCGCAACATTAAGGCTTCATAGGTGTCCTAGTAGTCCTTAGTGTATCAGTGTGGCGATTGCAGGTTGACTCCCATCAGAAACTCCGATCTCTACTGATTATCGAATTCCGAAACAAAATTTCGCAACATTAAGTCTACATAGGTGTCCTGGTAGTTCTTAGTGTGTCAGTGGGGCGATTGCAGGTTGACTCCCATTAGAAACTCTGATCTCTACTGAAATAATGTATTTTGCTCAAATTTTCCTTCTACAGATGTTGATCCTCCGGCAGATTTAGAAAGTTTTGGAAAAGTATAACATTTCCTTTTTTAAGAGATTTTTTACAGCTAACTGTTTCTACATTCTTGGTTAGGACTCGATTGAATTTTTTGCATAACTGGTTCCTTGATTACAGAATTGATTGATCGTGATCGTGATCATGATCATGATCATGATGATTTTCTTCTATAATAAAACATTACTACACTATCTCTTTTGGAAAGCATCAAATATTAAGATTCACAGGACTTATGAAAACAAGTCAGAGAACCTACCTTCAAAGAACTTTCTCTCAAATCGATCGTTTTTTCCTCTCACTAGAAATTTAGCAAAGCCAAAAAATATGCATCGAATTTTCTGAAAGTGTATACAGAAAAACACAAATAATGTTTTAATATTGAAAAATATAAATATAATTCTCTTAGTCTTAGAATGATCAATCTACTGTTGATCATTTCTCCCGACATGATCACATCCTTTCCCACAACCATTTAATCTTTACACGTTTTGATTTAAAATATTTGTTTTTAAAATTGTTTTCTAATCTCTTTTGTTTGCACTAAACAAAGAACTTTTTTTTGGAAAAAAAGTAAACAAAATCAAACAAAGCTTTTTTGTTTCTGTTTTTTAACAAAAGTAGCTTAATATTATCAACAACAATTGTTTAAATTTATAATAACAATATGAAAGAGCTTCTTCTTATGAAGATGTTTATTTAATTTATTACAAAAATGAGTATTTCGTCGTAACAAATTAAATAGATGGGCTTTTAGATAAATATATTTGGCTAAACAATAACCACAACAATTTTATTAAATTCTCACATAATTTGCAAAAGATATAATTTATACAAACAAATCTTCTGTTTGCAAATTGCAAAATAAAAGTTGTTTTGAATAGTAGTAACCGACTAGTTAAGTCTTTATTTTTGTTTTCTTAAATTTATGCAAAAAATTCCCCCAAAAACCGGGAATGGCGTCATGTTTTTAATGGAAAAACTTAAGTTAGAAATTTATTATGTTTTATATTTAACTATTGTTTTGGTTTTAAAAATAAACCCGGATTAGTTTTATGAGTAGAGCTTTTTATGTTATGATAGATTTTATCGTGAAAAAAATACAAAAATGATGAGAAATTCATTTCTACGAAGTTAGAAAACAAGAAGAGGAGCAAAATAAAATCTCCAGAGCTCTACTAAGGTAATGGAAGATAGATCTATGACAGGATCTAGAGATAGATTTATGACAGGGTCTTGACTGCAAAGAAAATATAATGTGAGCTAAAACAATCAAAAGATGCAGATGAAATAGAGGCATGAATACAGAGCCAAAGTCATGACCGCATCCATCTCCAGAGCTCTATCAAGGTAAGGGAGGGTAGATCTATGACGGGATCTACTATACTCCTGACTGCAAAGAAAACAAAACAGGAGCTGAAACAATAAAAACAGATGGAATGGAGGCATGACTACAGAGCCGAAGTCATGGCCGTATCCATCTTCAGAGCTCTATCAAGGTAAGGGAGGGTAGATCTATGACTGGATCTACTATATTCTTGACTGCAAAGGAAACAAAATAGAAGCTGAAGCAATAAAAAAAGCAAATGGAATGGTGGCAGGACTACAGAGCCGAAGTCATGGTCGCATCCATCTCCAGAGCTCTATCAAGGTAAGGGAGGGTAGATCTATGATTGGATCTACTATATTCCTGACTGCAAAGGAAACAAAATAGAAGCTGAAGCAATAAAAAGAAGCAGATGGAATGGTGGCAGGACCACAGAGGCGAAGCCATGGCCGCATCCATAGTTTACGAAAACCAGAAAGGGACATACTTCGCCCTTTTCAGGCTACCGCTTGAACCAGGGTGAAAACTGAAATTGGAGTCAAATCAGAATGCACCAGTATTGTGAAGAGAGATGTACTTACATGGGGAAAAGATTTGAGAATTGGAACAGACTAGAAGACAACCAAAACAAAGGTGTATAGAAGTCCAATTCATTACCAGAGCAATAGAGGCCTTCAAATCTGTCCATAGGACTAACTGCGTAAGGTTAATTTTGGTCTAATCTTTCGAAGTCTAAAGGAAGTACTGAGCTTGAGCAAGTGGAACCATAGTGAAAACTATAACTGAAAATAGAATCGAATCGTGAAGGAAACTAAATTTAAAGAAAGTTCCAGAAGAGGAACTTTAATGAGTACTTCCAGACGTGTATCCAGCATAAAAACTCCAGAAGCTAGTTCCTCTAATAAAGTAGTTCAAGCTGATTAAGTACCTAAATAGAATGGAAACAGAAACATTGAACGTCTCCTACGATACAATAGAAAGCTACCGGAAGTTAAATCATGCTAAAAACTAAAGCTGGAGTCAAAACATAATGCTCCAGTTTCGCGTTGAGGGATGTATATGGAAAAAGGATCGGAAACAGACTACAAGACATTGGAATCAAAAAAGGTAAAAAGAAATGAATTGGATGCTCTAGATCCGTTTAGTCTTATATTAGACAGTCCAACAGTCCTTCAAAGAATCTTCTTCAAAGGAACTCTAAACGAATATATCCTAGCGAGTTATTATGAGGTATTCCAAGTATTCTTGAATGATTACCAAATTTGCCAAATTTGTAGCAATTAGAATATTATGAATAATTTCACTGTTGTGGGGTGATGAGGACCGAGCTAAATCGGAACCCCTACTACAAAAATGTTCAGCACTTCCAAGAAAGGAATAACGAAGAAAATTCCCGAAACCTCGAAGAATAATGATCGCAAGAACCACTGCAAAGGCTTCAGCTTAAAATATGCA